>NC_057809.1:294651351-294662367 GCF_018294505.1 Triticum aestivum
GCTGCAGTCCAGCA
Source organism: Triticum aestivum (assembly GCF_018294505.1). NCBI lineage: Eukaryota > Viridiplantae > Streptophyta > Magnoliopsida > Poales > Poaceae > Triticum > Triticum aestivum. The sequence continues at coordinate 294,651,366 of NC_057809.1, forward strand.
CTCGCTTAAGGTCTCCTACGAAGAGACTTAGCTGCGGTCAGCACTCGCCTAAGTTTGAAAAATCCTACCGAGTGGAGAGCAAACCTCCCACTCGGGGGCTTAGCTGCAGTCCAGTACTCGCCTAAGCTCTCCTACGAAGAGACTTAGCTGCAGTCAGCACTCGCCTAAGTTTGAAATCCTACCGAGCGAGAGAAAACCTCCCACTCGGAGACTTAGCTGCAGCCCAGCGCTCGCCTAAGTGTGAAACATTTCTCATGTCCCAAGGACGACGAGGGGCAGGTCGACTGCCACCTTCTCCTTCGGAGCTGCACCACACACACAAAGTTACTTCGAGTGAAGATCACCACAGACACAAAGAGATTCAACGACAAATCAAGTTCAAATAAAGCCTAAAATATCCGAGAGACCTCAGATCGAAGTACTCGAGCCCACAGCTCGGCAAAGTTTAACTGTTACACTTCCACTCGGCATTCCGAGGCAAATTTAAGGCAGAGTTTAACGGATTACAAAATACACTCGGCATCCCGAGGCAAGTTTTTTCATTCCTCAGGAGGAGGAGGACTGGTAGGGGCGACAAACTCATCCAAGTCGATCCCATCTGCGATGCGGGTAGTAGTAGCAATAAATGTCTCCATGAAGTCCTGGAAGTTGTGCTTCCACGTGTTGGCAACTTGGATGGCGGCCAGCTTCTCCTCCCGCGCCTCCTTGCAATGGACGCGGACCAGAGACAGAGCCACGTCGGCACCACACCGAGCTGAAGACTTCTTCCACTCTTGCACTCGGTCAGGGATTCCGTTGAGTCGAGTCATCAGAGACTCGAGATCGTTCTGGAGCGTGGACTCTGGCCAAAGCGTCGGGTCGATCCGCGTCATGGCGACCTTCAGTCGAGCCAAATAATCCACGACGCCGTCAACGCGGGATTCCAGTCGGAGCAGGTTCATGGCAGCTTCGTCCTGCACCGGAGAGTTGATTGGATCCAAACCTGTTTCGATCCGCCCGGTCTCCTCTTCGAAGTTCTGGCAAAGTTCTGCATGCACGGCCCAAGGATAAGTCAAATTTCATGAAACTGAGTCGACACAAAAAGAACCAGTCGGAACTGATTGTGCACCTTCGAGCTTGATGTACAGCTTCTTGGCAAAGCTCCTCAAGTAGCTCTCCAGGTCGTCTCTCCTGCAAGCGACGCTTTCCATCTTCTCGCTCAGAGTGAGGTGCTCCTTCTTCCAACGCGAACACTCCCTGTTGGCTTCCTTCAGAGCGGTCTTCAACTTGGTGTTCTCCCCTTCTAATTGGTCGACCGAAGCCAACTTCTGCACGGCCAGAGCGGTCTTGTCATCAGCCTCCTTGCGAGCAGCAGCCAAGTCCTGATCCTTCTTCGCCAGAGCTTCTTTCAGTTTTTCTGCAAAAAATGACGATTGAGTCGGAGGAAGCGAAAAGATACTCAAGCCTAAAAACCAACCAGTCGACAAAGGTGTCTTACCTGCGGCGCCGTCTCTGACATTCTGCAGCTCTGTCCTGGCCAGCTCTAGATCAAGGTTCATTTGAATTTGCTGCTTCTCCAAGTCAGCCAAGCGGGTTCCAAGTTCACAAGATTTCTGAAGTCAAAGAGGAGGAGTTACAATTTTAGTAAAAAGGAAAAAGCAACAAAGGCAGTAAACACTAAGACTATGGTCGACTGCCAGCAGTCCACCATAGTCTCGGGGACTACACCCAGTGGGTGCACTTAGCGTGCCCCCACCGGTTCCTATCCCACTCGACCGTTCCCTGAAGTCGAGTCCAAGACAAGCTGCTTCCGAGCAGTTAAGAAACAATAACAGAGTTTCTAAGACTACAGCCGAAGCAAAACATTTGACAGTAGCCTCGGGGGCTACACCCAGTGGGTGCACTCAGCGTGCCCCCATAGTAAAAAAAAGAGAGAGAAAAGACGTCGACTGCCCGCAGTCGACGAGGTTCCACTCGGCACGGCCCGATCAGACAGAGCGAAGAAACTCAACTACGACTCAACTTAAAAAGACTACAGTCGACTGCCAGCTGTCGACCGTAGTCTCGGGGACTACACCCAGTGGGTGCACTTAGCGTTCCCCCACTCGTCCAAGAATTGGCAAAAACACCCAGTGGGTGTACAAACTTAAAGATCTTCGGAAAAGAGATTCTTCAAAGAACATACCAAAACAGACCAAGTGTTGAAGTCGACTGACCTGGACATTGCTCTGAAGAGCCGAGCTTGCATCGTAAGCCGCCTGGCAAGCCTCCCGAGCCACTTTTACCTGCTCCATCCTGACTCCAGCCTGGCGTACAGCCTCCTTCGCAGCACCCGCGTGGTCCTCAGGGACGGGGTACGCAGCAAAAAGCGAAGACGGATCTGCAGTCGACGCTGAAGGCTGCACACTCGTCAAAGGAACTGCGAAAGTCACGGAAGCCCGAGTGGGTTCGCCATCATCCCGAGCTGCAGCCTCAGGCGCGGGAGTGGATTGCGGAGCCTTGCCAGCCAACACCTTCTTCTTCCTCTTCACCCTCAGTGGTGTGTTGTCGTCGTCGTCCGGGAGGTCGATAACATGAGGAGGAGCTGCAAGGAAAACATTCAATCGACTGACACCTTCTTCAGTCGACTCGTAAGCAGGATGGCAGTGATCGTACCAGGGTTGGAGGTGACAGCATCCTCCATTTCTTGGTCGTCGTTCCTCGCGGAGACCTCAGAATTTGCACCACTGCAAATCTCGAAAGTTAGTCAGTTGGCCCAGTGAATCAACCAAGGATCCGTCCACAGTCGACAAAGGAAAGCAAGTGTTGTTGTTACCCCGAAATGGTGGGAACAGCTATCTTCATTTTGGGCAAGGCCTTGGGCGGCTTAGATGGCGCCATTCGTGGGTGCTTGGGAGCCTTCCCGGTCGGCGGAGGAGAAGAAGTCCGAGGGCGTTTCGATGACTGCCCAACAGGAGCAGCCGCCTTGCCACGTTCCTGTGCTGGATCATGGGCGAGCTTGGACCGTCCCTCCGGGCGGGAGGGTTCAGCCTCCTCCTCCTCCTCACTGGAGAAGATGTCGTCGCCCTCCTCTCCCTCACCGTCGGACTCCCACTCGACCTGGTCGTCCCCGCTCTCGCCTCCGCTCCCCTTACCTTCCTCGGTCGGCCCTTGTGCCCCGCTGGGCGTCGAGTACATCTCAGTGGTAGCCTGGAGGACAACGGACAGGACGAAAGTCAGTCGACTTATACAAAGAAGACTAATACAGAAGGCCAGATATCCGACACAAAGACATACCTGATCCACTTCATATGAGTTATCGAGTGGAATCACCCTTCTGGCTCCTCGGGGGTTGTCTTTGTTCCCCGTGATACTTGACAGCCACCCCGCCAGCATCTCATCGGTGACCTCCTCCGGGTGGATCCGAGTGGTGTCGTCAAGGCCAGAATACAGCCACATCGGGTGGTCTCGCGCCTGGAGCGGTTGAATGCGCCTCTGGAGGAAGACCTCTAACAGGTCCATCCTAGTCACCCCCTCACGGACAAGCTCAACCACTCGACCCGCCAACACCTTGACCTGGGCCCTTTCCTCCGACGTGACTTTCAGAGAGACAGGCTTCTCGGCTCGGTCGAGGGAAAAAGGAGGAAGACCAGTCGACTGTCCGGGGGTCGCCTGGTCCTGGCAGTAGAACCAGGTCGACTGCCAGCCGCGAACCAACTCTGGGAAGGTGATAGAGGGAAAACAGCTCTTCCCCCTCGTCTGGATCGCCAGGCCCCCATACAGCTGGATCACTTGCGTCTTTTCATCACTCGACTTGGCCTTTTTAACCGACTAAGAGCGGCAAGTGAAAATATGCTTGAAAAGCCCCCAATGCGGACGGCAACCCAGGAAGGCCTCGCACATGGAAATGAACGCGGCAAGATAGACTATGGAGTTGGGGGTAAAGTGATGGAGCTGCGCTCCGGAGAAATTAAAGAAACTCCGGAAGAAAGGATGGGGCGGCAGAGAAAACCCTCGGTCAATGTGGGTGGCTAGGAGCATGCACTCACCGTAACGGGGTTGAGGTTCGATCTCTCCCTCCGGAAGACGCGCAGCTTCGTGGGGAATGGCTCCCCCCTCAACCATGTCGTCAAGATCGTCTTGCTGGAGCACCGAGGGCATCCAGTCGCCCTGGATCCAACCTTTGGGCAGAGCGGTCCTGGAGGAGGATCCGCCCCGAGCAGATCTCTTCCAAAGCGGTGGTCTTGCCCTTCACCATCATCGCCGGAGAGATCTCGCACGGGCTCGCGGCGCTAGGGTGAGAGCGGAGGTAGCAGAGAGACTGGCAAAGGGAGAGAGGAAGAAGGAAGGAGAAGAGAGCGCACGGCTTGGAAACCCCGAGCCGGCAACTTATAAGGGGCCGCTCCCGAGTGGCTGACCGGTAGGCCCAGGCCATCCAGTCAAATCCCGCAACAGACGCGCGCGCAGTACGTGGCGAAAAAGGCGACACGGAGATCGAGGAACTTCCGCTTTATCGCTCCCGATTACTGTGGCGGCTCCCGTCCCGCGCGCTTCCCAAAATCCAAATCCCGCGACATCCGCGGGCCGCAGAACAGCTTGCTAAAAAACAGAAGACCCCGATCGCGCCGGCACTCGGTATGGCACAAACAAAGAAATTCACTCGACGGAAGGCCTGGAATGGATCAAGGCGACTGAAAAAGGTTGGCAACGTCATCCGTGACGATTGTCCCGAAACGAGGCGCTCACATAGCCCGAAGAACCAGTCGGAAAGATCTCCAACTCTTTCCCTACTCTAACCTCGATCCATTCGGGGGCTAATGATGAAGACATGTACCTAGGGTAGGGACACGGACCTGACCGAAGGGTCCTACTCTAGGACACCCCTGGGAGAAATCACCTTTCAATCGACTTGAAGGCATCCCACTCGACAGGTTCAAGACACTCGACCAAGAAGATACCACTCGACCAAGAAGCTACCACTCGACCATGAAGCTATTCACTCGACTGCCAGGAGATCTACAGTCACTCCGTAGGCAAACGGTCAGCTGTTAAGTAGTCTTCATGGTCATTACAGCACTTTATTAGAGGCGTTACCAGTAACGCCCCCTCTTAAACGTACTTCAAAACCCTGCATTACTGAGGGCAGGAGGGGGTCGGCGAACTCTATATAAGCCACCCCCCTCCTCAGTAGGAAGGGTTCGCACCCCTGTAATCCATACACGCATAATCCAGTCGACCGCCTCCGGGCTCCGAGACGTAGGGCTATTACTTCCTCCGAGAAGGGCCTGAACTCGTAAACCTCGCATGTAAAAACTTCCCAATAGCTAGGATCTAGCCTCTCCATACTCACCCCCCTACATCACTGTCAGAGTTAGAACCACGACACCTGGCAAAATTCATGGAGGCATCCCACTATGCCTACAACATTCTGAAGATGCCAGGTCCAATGGGCATCATTTCCATTCCATCAGACAAGAAATACGCAATCATATGCATGGACAAGATGTACCAAGAAGCAGTCGTTGCAGAGGCCGCAGAAGCTACTGCTCCTGCTAAGGAAAGCAAGAAAGGTAAGAAAGCTAGGAAGGTTGCCAACAAGGATTCCCGGAAGCGCACTTCTTCGGAGTGCGCTGCTCCTGTTGGTGACTTGCCGGAGAATTCCAATAGCAAGAGATCCAAGGCTGCTGCACCCACTGTGAAGAAAGTCCCGGCAGGACTGGCTGGTGCCGATGGTACATTGACTGTTTGTGCCACACTTGACGACAAATAGGAAAGTGCGCTCATTGCCTTCCTGCAGGCGAATGTCTATGTGTTTTCTTGGCAACCATCTGACATCCCCGGTGTTCCCAGGGAGGTAATCGAGCACCACCTAGTTGTTTGCCCACATGCCCGGCCCGTCAACAGAAGGTCCGGAAGCAAGCTTTGGAGAGGAAACAGTTTAGCTGAAGAGATCAAGAAACTTGAGGCAACTGGTTTGGTAAGAGGAGTATTGCATCTAACATGGTTAGCAAATCCAGTGGTGGTGTTGAAGGCGAATGGGAAATCTAGGCTTGGCATAGGTTTCACAAATCTGAATAAAGCATGCCCGAAGGACCCTTTCCCCTTGCCGTGCATCGACCAAATTGTGGATTCCACCTCTGGGTGTGACCTGCTTTCCTTCCTGGATGCCTACTCTAGATACCACCAGATTTTCATGTCCAAGGAGGATGAAGAGAAGACTGCATTCATAAACCCATGTGGCACATATTGTTTTGTATGGATGCCCTTTGGGTCAAAGAGAGATGGATCCACTTTTGTGAGAGCAGTACAGACTAGCTTTGAGTCCCAGCTACATAGAAATATTGAAGCCTACATGGATGATATAGTGGTCAAAACCAAGGACAGATTGACTCTCATTCAGGACTTGGAAGAGACCTTTGCAAATCTGTGCAAGATCAACTTGAAGCTGAACCCGGAGAAGTGTGTGTTTGGCGTTCCTTCTGGCAAGCTACTTGGCTTCTTCTTGTACCATCGGGGGATAGAGGCCAAACCCGACAAGATCAAGGTGATTGAGCAAATTCAAGCACCCAAGACAGTTAAAGACGCGAGGCGTTTGACTCGACGTGTTGCCGTGCTGAGCAGGTTCATTTCCACGTCCACTGAGCGTGCCCTGCCGTTCTTCAAAATCTTGAAGAAGGCGGGGCCCATGAAGTGGACTCCGGAGGCAAACGTTGCGCTAAAAAATTTGAAGACCTATGTTTCCTTTGTTCCCACCTTAGTCGCTCCTAAACCACAAGAGCCGTTGCTGCTATACTTAGCAGCGACCAATCAAGTGGTTAGTGCAGCGCTGGTGGCACGGCAGGAGGTGGATGAAGCGGCAGCAGCAACCGCCACCCCCTCTTGTGAGGAAAGTGGACACATACCGGCAAGGTCAGCTGCAGATAAAAAAAAGAGCGGGGCAATGGTGACAGTTCCAAGGTTGCGGCAAGGAAGAATGTGGTGCAGCGGCCAGTGTACTTCATCAGCTCCCTGCTACTGGGGGCTAGGTCGAGGTACCATGGCGTGCAAAAGTTGATTTTTGGGCTCATCATGGCCTCAAGGAAACTGTGCCAGTACTTCCAAGCCCACGAGATCACGGTTGTCACCCGCTTCCCCTTGCAACACATACTGAGGAACCTTGAGGCCACCGGCAGAATGGAATGGGCTTCAGAGTTTTCCAGCTTCGGTTTGAGGTTTGACAGCACGTCAACTATTCAGAGCAGAGCACTAGCAGAGCACTAGCAGAGTTCGTTGTGGAGTGGACGCCTACCCCTGACAAAGAAGAGCTGGAGACAATTATCCTTGGTAAGGAAGCGCCCCAAGTATGGATCATGTACTTTGATGGTGCCTTCTCCCTACAAGGTGCAGGAGCTGACGTGCTTCTCGTTGCTCCCACTGGGGAGCACCTCAAGTACGCCATTCAAATGCACTTCCCCCAGGAGAAGGCAACCATCAACATTGCAGAATATGAAGGAATCATTGTCGGGCTCAGGATTGCAACAGAACTGGGAAGCAAGAAGTTGATCATCCGTGGAGATTCGCAACTTGTGGTAAGGCAAGTAACCAAGGATTATCAAAGTCCATTGATGGAGGCATACGTCAAGGAAGTGAGGAAGTTGGAGGAGCGCTTTGATGGATTGCAAATAGAGCACATACCACGTGCGGAAAACAGCATTGCTGATCATCTATCAAAGTGTGCTGCACAAAAACTCCCTGTGGAACCAGGGACTTTTGTTCTCCATCTGACTTAACCCTCCGTATCCCCGGCAACAGTGGCCAGAAAGAGGAGGAAACTAGACTTCGACAAGCCTCTCCCGGCAGAGCTTCCCGAAGCCCCCAGCAAAGAGCTTGGCAGGAACAACTCCCCTTTGATCGGTGAGCTACACCCTCCCACCAAACTACCAATCTTTGCGGTTGAGGCATGCACTCCCGTGAATGAGGAGGTGCCACTAATCCTCATTGTTGAGTCTCTTGCTCCAACTTGGGCACATCACATAGTCCATTTCCTCCAAACAGGAGAATTTCCCAAAGAGAAAGAAGAAGCTGAAAGAATAGCCTGAAGGGCCAGTATGTATCAGTTCGTTCATGACATGCTATACAGAAGATGGCCCAACGGTGTGAAATTGAAGTGCATTTGCCAGGAAGAAGGAAAGGAACTGCTGGCGGAGATACACAAGGGTATGTGTGGCTCCCATATTGGATCAAGGGCCTTGGTTGGAGAAGCTTTACAGCAAGGTTTCTACTAGCCCACGGCCCTCCAAGATGCAATTGAGCTAGTCACCAAGTGTGAAGGCTGCCAGTTCCATTCCAAGAATATCCATCAGCATACTCAAGCTCTCCAAACAACCCCTTTGTCATGGGCATCTTCAGTCTTGGGGCTTGACATCTTGGGCCCCTTCCCCCGTGCTACCAGGGGCTTTGAATTCTTGTATGTTGCAATCAATAAGTTTACAAAGTGGCCGAAATTGAAGCCCGTGAGGAAGGTGATTGCACAGTCAGCCATCAAGTTCTTGAAAGGATTGGTGTGCCGTTTCGGAGTACGTGCTACAATCATCACTAACAATGGCACCCAATTCACAAGTCGCGCCTTCATGCAATACGTGCATTCCCCTCAGAAGCAAGATCTCATTTGCCTCTGTTGCACACCCTAGAAGTAACGAACAAGCTAAGAGGGCAAATGCTAAAGTGCTGCGAGGACTCAAGACAATAACATCTGATAGGCTATAGAAGTGTGGAAGGTGATGGATCTACGAGCTGCAATTGGTTCTTTGGTCCCTCCGTACGACATCAAATCGAGCTACCGATCAGACTCCCTTCTCCCAAGTCTATGGGGCAGAAACAGTGATCCCCACGGAACTCATATACGGATCACCTCGAGTACTAGCATAGCATGAAGTAGAGCTAGAACAGCACCAGCGTGATGACACTGTGCTACTTGAGGAGAACCGTCTCCGGGCTGCTACGTGTGCTGCATGTTACCAGCAAGCCATGCATCGCTATCACAGCGGCAGGGTTCATGCCCGGAGCTTTGAGGAAGGTGACCTTGTCCTTAGGCATGTTCAGTCCGCCAAAGGTACAAACAAGTTGACGCCGAAGTGTGAAGGCCCTTACCGGGTAGTACGAGTCACCGGACCCGGCGTAGTCCATCTGGAGATCGGAGATGGCTTGAGTTGCAAAACTTAAGGAACATTGAGAATCTCAGTAAGTTCTACCTATAAGGCACGGCTGTCGGGCCTTGCCCGACAGCCACCCTTTTGTACAAGCCTTGTCGATGTTGCATGTAACCCTTTGTACAAAGCCAGACACAGACCCTGAGCAACAGATAAATAAACGAAGCACTGGGGGCCCCGAAGGAGCTTGGATGCATGCATAAACATATCATGAGCATAGCATGAGCCTGTAGATAAGATCGCATGTAGCTCTTTTTCATCTGCACTAAGCTACAAGGTTCTTACCGTGGACTTTATAAGAAGAAACGAAGACAAGGCTACATAGTGGTCCCCAGCAAGCCAAACAGATAAGTTCCTTCTTATCCATACGTGTTCTGTAAAGTGAAACTTGTGCATATGAAAACCTCGCCACCTTCGCAGCATAGGTGCTCCCACCCTTTTGACTCGAACACTACTTCAGTCAGGGTGGTCGCAATGGCCTTTGATGGAAAATATTCGGTGGGGGGGGCGGTCCCTTTTTGTAGTTTTGTGCCCGGCAGGCCTAGCCCCGTGGCAACAAACTAATGGCACCGGCAGGATAGCCTGTCGGGGAAAACTTGTTTACTTAAATGTATAGAGGCACTCCACCTCTGGGTGAATTGAATACGAAGATTCGTGTGTTTTGCCAAGATTTTCTTTCTCGGGTCTGCTTGCTCACGTACGCAAATCCGTCCTCGAAACCTTAGCGTACCTTGCTAATCCTTGGAGAAATCCTGGGTCTTGCCTTCTATCATGCGCTTGACATGGTGTTGTAGTGCTGGGTCATCCGGCTAGGCCTTGCGCATCTCATCCTCGAGGGTAGGAGTAACTTCCAATATATTAGCAAGACTGGCATCAAAAATAACCAAATTGAGCTGAGCGATCTCTTCTTGGATTTCAGGAGGCAAGGACTCCATTATTTCATTCAGACTAGCAGGCTTGCGGCTGAGGGCATCGGCAACCACGTTGGCTTTACCCGGATGATAATTTATTCCAAGGTCATAATCCTTGACCAACGTGAGCCATCTTCACTGTCGAAGGTTTAAGTTTGGTTGAGTGAATATATACTTGAGAGTCTTGTGGTCGGTGAATATCTGACACCTTTTTCCAATGAGGTAGTGTCTCCAAATTTTCAAAGCATGCACAACTGTGGCCAACTCCAAATCATGCATTGGATAGTTCCCTTCGTGAGGTCGTAGTTGTCGATATGCCTATGCTACAACCTTGCCATCTTGCATGAGTACACATCCAATACCTCTCCTGGATACATCATAGTATACATCAAAGCTGCAGTAGATGTCTGGAAGAGTCAACACTCACTACAAAAAAAAGACACATCAGTGACATTTTGGGCCGAACGAATTTTTTTTCTTTCATACACATGACACTTCTATGACGATAATTGTGACAAAACCCGATATCATCATAGATGTGGGGGGATCCAACTTCTATGACAAAAAATCATGACAGAAAATGGGCTTTTCGTCTTGGGCAGGCCGGAGACACAGCTGCATGACATACTTTGGGCAGTCCATGACGAAAAAACCGTGGTAGAAGCGAGGGGGAGGAAAATTTCGGGGAGTTCCCGGTTACAGTGGGAGGTCGGGGGCCGAGCGATGCGCGCTTCTCTCGTACACGTACGTGCGTGTGTGCGAGGCGTTGGCTCTAACTGAACCCGAGCGAGGCGTTGGGCTCTAACTGAACCCAAGCGATTGCACTGCAGGCTACGCGTTACTGAACCCGATCGATCGATCGATGGCTGTTAATTGAACCCGATCGAGTGATTCCTTCGCTACTACTGCTAACTGAAGCCGATCGATGCTGCCTCTGGATGAACA
>NC_057809.1:294662628-294696691 GCF_018294505.1 Triticum aestivum
CGTGGAGGGCAGGATGAACAGTAGACGGTGGAGGGCATGATGAACAGTAACCCGTGGAGGGGTGGTTGAACAGGAGCCGGTGGAGAGGGCTGGTTGAACAGTAGCTGGTGGAGTAGCGCGCGGTGAATGCTGGATGAACAGGAGCCCGTGGATGAACAGTCGCCGGTGGAGGCTGGAGGAGGTCGACGGTGGATGAATAGTAGCTCGTGGTGGCTGGAGGGGGTCGATGGTGGAGATGAACAGTCTCTCGTGGAGTCCCGTTTTGCGGTACGCCACACCCCTCCCGATGAACAGGACCCCCGTTTCGACCGTAGCGCTCCAACACAAGTCTGTTTCATCTGTTTTGCGGTACGCCACACCCCTCCCGATCAACAGGACCCCCATTTGGACCATAGGAGGTCCGTTTCCTCCGTTTTGCGGTACGCCAGATCCCTCCTGATGAACAGGATCCCGTTTCGAACATGGCCGGTCGAACACAAGACTGTTTCCTCCGTTCTGCGGTACGCTAGGCCTCATTTCCATCGCTTGTTCTGTCCACCCGATGAACACGACGCATTCCGTTGCCTACCCATGAACACGACGCATTCCGTTGCCTCACCATGAACACGATGCGTTCCGTTGCCTCCCCATGAACACGACGCATTCTGTTACCTCCCCATGAACACGACAACGATGTTGTTTCTCCGTTCTGACCTAGCCATGTCCACGAGTTCTGGCCGTACGTATGTGCGAGTAGGCGTTCGAGACCCCGCCCGTATGTACATATACGTGGCCGTATTTTCTTTCTTGCACCCTGGCCCATGTACATACGTGTACATGCTACGTGCGCGCCTCTACTATGACACGTGCGCGCTTGTACATCGACTAGTATATATGTACATACACGTTCGCGACCAGAATGACAATGCTACATACGCTTCGACCAGGTGGGTCCCGACTGTCACGCACTTCCTTGCGTGCGAAGATGTAGCTGGTGGGTCCCAGCAGTCAGGGGCAAACATTTTTTTCACGAAATAAGGTGGCCCGTCCGGTGGGTCCCCGCTGTCAGGTGGAGGAATAATTATTTTGCGCGTAATAAGGAGGCACTTCCTTGCTGTGGCTGTGGACCCAGCTATCAGCGTCTCCACGCACAGTACTCTTCCGATGGAAGTTGGTCGTTGACCACAATGACCACGCTGCGCCAAGAGCATCACGGCGGTGGACGACGGCATGGCCTAGGAAGGGGACGACGCGGAGCCGGGGAAGACGCGGTAGTGGAAGCCCGCGTGGAGAGGAGTACAAGGGTTCACTGGTTCGGCTGCAGTGTGAGGCTGCCATCGCCGCAGGGCCTGGCCAGCAGTGGGAATAGTAGGGGGCGGTGAGGCCTCTGCGGCAGCACAACTGGCCACGGGAGGCAGGAGCATGCGGCACGACCGGCGCTGCTTTGGGCGGCTGGAGCAAGAAGACCAGAGGTTGAAGAAGCACTACGGCCGTTGGATGGACATCGTACGGTCACTGGAGCTAGAATCATTCATGTTGACTAAGTTGACAAAGCCCTTCATCCCTGTCAACTTAGTAGGCCCACAAGTCAGCCTCCCACTAAGGTGGGTCCCAGCTAGCCGGGGGAGTATTCATTTTTTTTGTGCGTAATAAGGAGGCACTTCCGGTGGGTCCGAGCTGACAGCGGGGGGAACGTTTTTTCGCAAAATATGGTGGCCCGTCCAGTGGGTGGCAGCAGTCAGGGGATACCGATTTTTTCGCAAAATACTGGTGGCCCGTCCGGTGGGTCCCCGCTGTCAGGTGGAGGAATAACTATTTTCCGCATAATAAGGAGGCACTTCCTTGCGGCTGTCGTGGACCCAGCTGTCAGCCTCTCCACGTACAATACTCTTCCGATGGAAGTCGGTCGTTGACCACATTGACCACGCCACACTGAGAGCACCACGGTGGTGGACGATGGCGAGGCATAGGAAGGGGACGACGCCGAGCCAGGGAAGACGCGGCAGTGGATGCCCATGCGGAGAGGAGTACGAGCGTTCATCAGTTCGGCTGCGGTGTGAGGCTGCCGTCGCCGCAGAATAACAGGGGGTATGGGTGAGTAGAGGGATGCCCTGGCCAGCGGTGGGAGTAGTAGGGGGCGCTGAGTCCTGCGTGGCAGCACAGCCGGCCTTGATAAGACGAAAAGAACTTGAACAGAAGGGCACAACACTCCGGTTAAATGGATAGGCATGAAAAGAACACGATCCTGACAACACAAGAAGAAGGGTTGAAGAGAGAGACATCACAATGCCTCCGGACGGAAGAAATAGAAGATAGATAATTGAAATAAAAGAATGGAGGAGAAAATGCAAACTTCTGTCACACTTGAGCTTGAAAAGGCATCCTTAGTAGAAGGGTCGAACGGAGTAGTTGGAAAAATCCACAACGAAAAGTATAAGCTTGATGTGGTCTTGTCGCGTACATCTCAAATTATGAGGTGACAACATGCCACTCACGGAAAAAAGAATTGGATTGATATGAACAAATTGACGAGAAACTAATTCACCGGGAGGATAAAAGAAAACTTGGATCAATTATACGCGCCATTAATAGCATTATGTTATGATGAACCACTTGCAATGATTTAGATGGATCTCTGTGATAATTAGAGCTTGGAACTCCGGTAAAGAAAAGATAAAGCATCTCGAACTGAGAATATGATATGATGAACCACTTCGGAAAAAGGAATTAATCACTTGGATGGAACAAGAATAAGAATTATGTTATGCGTATACTTCACCAATTTAAATTGATGACAATCAAAGGATTTGGCATATTACTTATCCTCGTAGAAAGATTAAGATAGATATAGCGCAAACTTGAGAAGGTCTTCAACGAACCACCGGTAGAATTTGAAAAGCACGAATGCATAGATATGATACACGAAGGAAGAAAAACTCTTGAACGAATCACCGTAAGAATTGAAAATGAATGGAGTAAAGATAAAGAAACACCGGGAAGAATTAGCAAATGAACGAACATGCTTGACTGAATTTAGACCCATGAGAAGATTACGAGCTGATTATAGAATCCTTGATTTAGACACCGGTATGATTTAGAGTATGAGAGTTGAAAGCTGGAATGAATAAGTCTTATTAAATAAAGCTAGAATCACGAATCTTGAAGAGAATGGAGCAAGATTAAAGAGAAACTCTTCTTCGGTCTTCAAAATCCGAGAATGACGACGAGAAACACCACCATGAATTATTGAGGCACACCGGAATGAAGAATAGAAAGGTTGAGCCAACGATGAAAATAATTTTGAAAGATCTTGGAGAAAGACATTTGAATGATGGTAAATCATTCTTACGTCAAACTTCGAAAAGAATTTGAGAATACCTCCGAGAAAATAAGAAGAGTCAGGTAAGATCCTAGGAAAAGATCTGTGGGTTAGGGCCCACTCAAAAGAAACACCGTTGAAAAGATTACTTGAAAAGGACAAATCACCGGTTGAATTAGATTACTTGAATGAGACAACATCCTCGAAAGAGCTTGAAAGGATCTTGAATGACAAGACGAGCCTTTTGAGAAAACTTGAGCACGCCGGAACAAATGAATAGCGAGAAGTGAATTATTATGAAGTGCACCGATATGAGAAGACATTGAAATGAGGAAAAGGGTATGACCAATAAAGCTTGAATTAGTTCCACCGGAGAAGAAAGAGAATGAATAATGATAACTTGAAGCTCCGTTAGTATCTTCTTGAGAATCACCGGATAAGAACATTGACGAAAAGAATGGAGAGACTTCACACGAATAAAAAGATACTTGATTAAGAAATCTGAGTCCTTGAAGAAAACAAAGGGAGGGAGGGTGGGAAAAACAAAGACAACTTGGAGATGGATGAAACAAACACCGTTGAGAAAACTGAGATTGAATCTTGCGGATGTTGAAAATGAACGGATCCACTTGAAGAGAGACACGCCGGTGAGAAGAATTGACATGACAATCTCAATAAACGAGAAGGATTAGTATTCACATAGGAATATGAGAACACCATTTGGGGAAGGTATGGAATCAACATTTGACTTCGAAGCAACTCGAATACCACAACTCAAAACAAAAACAAAGGATTGGCTTGCAGAATAAGCCAGAACAAACATATGATAGAGATTTCGTGCGAAGTTTTCGTGGTGGGGCCTACACGGGCTCGATCGTACAACACCATCATGTACAAGGCAGTGCACATGACATACGAAGCGTCCCCGAGTCGGCATAGCCAAGGACTCTTTAAGGCACAACGAGACCACTGTAAAACCGACCGTGAATAGGCGGACCACTAGACGTCGAACCCCAATTTCGTATCATACATCTGTCGGAAAGATATCCTAAGAGCTACTTGAATTCCCACCTATGAAACTCCCGAACCTTTCCGGTTATGGAATCAGGTGTTGGGGGTACAGGGGAAGCATAATATCTCACCCAAACTAGCAAATCCTACATCCAGCCGTATCCATCCTTCAACACATAACCGAGAAAACTTCGGAAACCAACTACCTCAACCTTCGAAAAGTATCCGTTATACAAGTTATGGAGATACTCCCGAACTCCCGCCCCAGTACTGGGTGGCGTCGAGGTTATCTCACCAACGAACTGCATAAAAGAGATTTTTGATGTCGGCGTACT
Source organism: Triticum aestivum (assembly GCF_018294505.1). Classification (NCBI taxonomy): domain Eukaryota; kingdom Viridiplantae; phylum Streptophyta; class Magnoliopsida; order Poales; family Poaceae; genus Triticum; species Triticum aestivum. Next base: position 294,667,273 of record NC_057809.1, read on the forward strand.
AAACTCAGGTATTACAGAACTACAATGATAAAATTATGACGACAACACCTCAGAGCTCAACTCCCCGGGACACTTCCACAAAACCCCTGACAGGAGGCACCAAGCAATGTTCTCGTCACAAAACTATCGGAACCATTCCAAGATACCCGCGTGATCCTAAAATTTTTTTTTAGAGAAATTTGAGAAGAGAAGAGTCAAAACTCTACGTCAGGATGCCTTACCAGAGCGATGAAGGGACTGGGAAGTAAAAAGAATTCCTAAACTCCCCGATATATAATTCCAAAATGACTCAAAACATTTTTCTAGACACAACTCGGCCGCTAAAAACGATCAAGCAATGGTGCTCCTAATGTCGGGGAAGGCTCTGATACCAACTTGTAACGCCCTCGATGCGGCTATATCTCCCACGTGTCGAAGCACGACTTAGAGGCATAACCGCATTGAAAGCAATGTCGCAAGTGAGGTAATCTTCACACAACCCATGTAATACATAAGGGAAAGAAATACATAGTTGGCTTACAATCGCCAGTTCACACAAATACATGAATAAAGCATTACATCATCCAAATACAATCAAGGTCCGACTACGGAACCAAACTAAAAGAAGAACCCCAAATGCGACAAGGTCCCCGATCGACCCCAACTGGGCTCCAATACTGATCAACTAGAACGAAACAAAACAAAGGTCAAGATCTTCATCGAGCTCCTCCTGAGCTTGGTTGCGTCATCTGCACGAACTCATCGGCACCTGCCAGCTGGTTTTGGAAGTAACTGCGAGCCACGGGGACTCAGCAATCCCGCACCCTCGCGATCAAGACTATTTAAGCTTATGGTTAAGGTAAAAGGTATGAGGTGGAGCTGCAGCAAGCGACTAGCATATATGGTGGCTAACATACGCAAATGAGAGCGAGAAGAGAAGGCAAAGCACGGTCAATAAAATTATGATCAAGAAGTGATCCTAGAACAACCTACGTCAAGCATAACTCCAACACCGTGTTCACTTTCCGGACTCCGCCGGAAAGAGACCATCACGGTTACACACGCAGTTGATTCATTTTAATTAAGTTAAGGTTCAAGTTATCTACAACCAGACATTAACAAATTCCCATCTTCCCATAACCGCGGGCATGGCTTTTGAAAGTTCAAATCCTTGCAGGGGTGTCCCAACTTAGCCCATGACAAGCTCTCACGGTCAACGAAGGAATAGACCTCCTCCCAGACATTCCGATCAGACTCGGTATCCCAGTTCTACAAGACATCCTCGACAATGGTAAAACAAGTCCAGCAAGACCACCCGCTGTGCTGACAAATCCCGATAGGAGCTGCACATATCTCGTTCTCAGGGCACACCGGATAAGCTAAGCGTACAGGAGCCGACGTAACCCAAGTTGCCAAGGGATGGCCCTGCACGGTGCTCTGGGTTGGACCAACACTCAGAGGAGCACTGGCCCGGGGGTTTAATAAAGATGACCCTTGGGCTGGCCGACCCAAGGGAAAGAAAAAGGCTAGGTGGCAAATGGTAAAACCAATGTTGGGCCTTGCTGGAGGATTTTTATTCAAGACGAACTGTCAAGGGGTTCCCATTATAACCCAACCACGTAAGGAACGCAAAATCCGGGAACATAACACCGATATGACGGAAACTAGGGCGGCAAGAGTGGAACAAAACACCATGCATAAGGCCGAGCCTTCCACCCTTTACCAAGTATATAGATGCATTAATTAAATAAGATATATCATGATATCCCAACAAAATATCCATGTTCCAACATGGAACAAGCTTCAATCTTCACCTGCAACTAACAACGCTATAAGAGGGGCTGAGCAAAGCGGTAACATAGCCAAACAACGGTTTGCTAGGACAAGGTGGGTTAGAGGCTTGGTTTAACAATATGGGAGGCATGATAAGCAAGTGGTCGGTATCGCAGCATAGGCATAGCAAAAGAGCGAGCAACTAGCAAGCAAAGATAGAAGTGATTTCGAGGGTATGGTCATCTTGCCTGAGATCCCGCAAGGAAGAAGAACGAGTCCATGAAGAAGACAAACGGACATAGACGAACGGGTCCTCACAACACGACGTTACCAGAACCAGCCCGAAGAAGCAAACACCGGAAAGAAGCACACAACATAGTAAACAATCATCACATAACATGGCATGATGCGCAAACAAGAATGATGCATGTCCGGTTTAAATACGCATGGCATGGCAAAGTGCACAAACAATACTACAAATTAAGTGGATCTCAATATGCAACGAGTTGCATATTGACGGAACACCACATGACTTATTTAGTTCTCTCTCGGTTATGTACCCAACAATATTAAATGTTATTAAGCATGGCAAGAGGTGAAGCATAAAAGAAACTATCTAACTAAGCAATTTAAATGGGGCCGGATATAACAAACAACAAATCTGGTAAATCCCTATATGCATTGGCAATTTAATGCAACAAGAATTTAAACATTTTAATTGTTGTTACTATGATGCGGATGACATGGGAAAGTTTTATGCAAGTTTTAAAGAAAATGTTGATAAGAGCATAATATGGAGCATATGTCATCGTGGCGGAAAGAAAGGATGCCACGGCGACGATAACGGAAACGGTACCACGGCAACATTCCAGTTCTAGTAACTCGATTGAGATACCGATGCAAAGGAGAAGTGTGCGGGTGCGTGCAAAAGATGGTGGGGCGCTCCCGGATACCGGGTTCCCACATGTCGGTGGCAAGGCAAAAGAGGGGCAACGTGCACCGATAGTTCAGACTCGAGGCAAAACAAGGGTGCATCTCATACAACATGCATTCATTCGTTCACGGGCGTCGTCTCGAGGTTATACCTTCGAAGCGTGCAAATCGGACGGTAGTGGAAGTAGGGGTACATGATGTCTTGTCGAAAATCACGGCGGCGGTAGTTGTACCCATGTTGTCGTCGAACTTAATGGAACCAATGTCCTCGAGGGTAGTCGTGGGAAGTAGTCGTACCCGCGAACTTGTCAGATCCACGGCGACGGTAGTTGTTCACGGCGCTTGTGACTCGCGGTTCTTCGGGCAACGATAGTCATGCACGTCCGTAGATGTTCGGGGTCGCGACATGAAACTTGACTTCCACGGGGTCATTGAGGCTCGACGGTAGTCGTTCACGTTTTGAAGCCGTTCGAGTCATCGGTGGAGGAACTTGGTGGTCCATGTAGTCGAACTTGGCGCATCCGAATGGTACTTGGTGAATCCCCGTAGTCGTGCACGGGTCGTAGAGGAAGCGTTTTGGTCTGTTCTAGTACGAGCATCCATATGGTCTTGCCGATGGTGTAGTTGCCGAGTACCATGGAGGCGGTCTTGGCATGTAACGAGCAACGATGTGGTGAATAGACAAGGAGAAGGCCAACCCAGACGTTGTGCGGTGTTGGCCTCAGGAGGGCCATGTCATGGTGCAGACAGGAGGAGGGGGCATCTTCCCGTTCGCGCGCGAGGAAGGAGCACAAGCAGCGGAGGGGAAGAAGGCACTACAGCCACCCAGATGCAGAGACGATGCATGAAGGCTGGAGGCCGGGGACGGCGGACGAAGCAGCAGCGAATAGGATCCGGCGACACGGCTCTGGTTGCTCGATGCAGGGGCTTGGCAGGGACCGGTGCAGGGGCGCGTCGGGGGAGGTTCGGTCGTTGCCGGCGGCTTGGAGGGGATAGGGCGCTGGGGCTCTGGGAAGATGGACTCTGGGAAGATGAACATGGTGTGAGGCAGCGACCGGCGAGGTCGCCGGCGCGGGCGCCACGGCGGGGAGGCAACGAGGATCCGGGCAAGGGCATCGATAGCAGAGGCGCAGTGCAGGTCATAGGGGAAGGAGAGGCCGACGCGGGCTCCTGCGTGTGGGGTCGAACGAGAGGAGGAAGGAGATCGGGAAGAGGAGGTTGGCGGTGCTAGGAGATCGAAGAAAGAGGAGGGGGATCGAACTAGTCTTCCTGGTACGATGCGTGTGTTGTGCGGCGGCGTACAGGAACGAGAGGGAGAGATGGGGATCGAGTGGAGGGGATCGGGGTAGCTAGGGTTATGGAGCTGGTGGGGCGGCTGGGCCTTAGAGGCCAGCGCTGGGGTGGGCCTAGGGAGGCCCAAGTGGGCTGCGGCTGGCCTGAGGTGCAGCTGGGCCTAAATGGCCTGTTGGGCACCCTCTCTCCCACTCAAAAGAGAAAAAACAGAGATAAGAAAGAAAAGAAAGAGAGGATAGGGGACGAAGTTGGACGCGCGGATAGTTTTCCCGGACTCACAAAAATGAGTTTGACCCAATAAAAATAGAAACGACAAGATTGAAAGATATAAATTCAAACTCATTTGAATTTAATTCAAATGGGTTTGAACTGGGACTTGGTAAAAGGAAGGTCCAAAAATGTTCGGATTTTTGGAGGAGCCCCGGTAAAAGGGAAAAGAAATATTGGGCAAGGTTTGGAGATCAACTCGCAGCAGAGAAGGCATGGGGTTATATTTGCAAGTGTGTTCCGGTGAATTCCAACAAATGGAATATTTAATATAGCTCCCTACTATCGGGAGGGTATGTTATAAAGAGAAGTCACCAGGTGAATTCCCTCGGTTTAAATGGATCAAAGGTCCATGCCATTTATTTAGTTGAGTTAAGAAAAGAAATGACATGATGGCATGATGACATGATGCAATGCACATAATGCAATGATGAATGCAAAGAACCAAACAAAATACACGACGAAACCCGGAAACCCTGGAAGGCATCCGAAGCTCCAGTCTTGGGGCGTCACACGAGTAGAACACAAGTGAGTTGTGGGCGATACAAGTCATACTCCTTACCAGCATTTCATACTTTGGTTCAGCGGTATTGTTTGATGAAGCGGCCCGGACCGACATTATGCGTACGCTTACGCGAGACTGGTTCTACCGATGTGCTTTGCACATAGGTGGCTGGCGGGTGTCAGTTTCTCCAACTTTAGTTGAACCGAGTGTGGCTACGCCCGGTCCTTGAGAAGGTTAAAACAACACTAACTTGACAAACTATCATTGTGGTTTTGATGCGTAGGTAAGAACGGTTCTTGCTCAGCCCGTAGCAGCCACGTAAAACTTGCAGCAACAAAGTAGAGGGCGTCTAACTTGTTTTTGCAGGGCATGTTGTGATGTGATATGGTCAAGACGTGATAAGATATATGTTGTTGTATGAGATGATCATGTTTTGTTGAAGTTATCGGTTGCTATGCGGTTTGAATGATAAAGATCTTCGTAGAATATGTAGGAGCCAATATGAGCATCCAGGTTCCGCTATTGGATATTGACCGGAGACGTGTCTCGATCATGTCTACAGAGTTCTCGAACCCGTATGGTCCGCATGCTTAACGTTCGGTGACATTTTGTATTATGAGTTTATGTGTTTTGATGTACCGAAGATAGTTCGGAGTCCCGGATGAGATCGGGGACATGACGAGCAGTCTCGAAATGGTCAAGATGTAAAGATCAATATTTTGGACGACTATATTCGGACATCGGAAAGGTTCCGAGTGATTCGGGTATTTTTCGGAGTACCGGAGAGTTATGGGAATTCGCCTGGGAGTATATGGGCCTTGTTGGGCTTTAGGAGAAAGAGAGAGGAGAGGCTGCATGCCCCCCAATGCTTAGTCCAAATTGGACTAGGGGGAGGGGCGGCGCCCCTCCTTCCTTCTCTTCTCTTTTCCCTTTTTCCTTCTCTCCTACTCCTACTACTTGGAAGGGCTCCTAGTTCTACTAGGAAAGGGGGAATCCTACTCCCGTGGGAGTAGGACTCCCCTAGGGCGCGCCATAGAGAGGGCCGGCCCTCCCCCTCCTCCAATCCTTTATATACGGGGAGGGGGGCACCCCTTGGAGAAACAACAAGTCTACGAGGGTACGTGTACTACACTCTCCCCTCTCGTTGCTATGCATCACCATGATCCTGTGTGTGCGTAGGAATTTTTTTGAAATTACTACGTCCCCCTACACTTTCTACAGTTGCCCTAGGCCTCCTTTTATAAACAAATGGGTCACCATAGTGGCAAATCAGTCATTATGCACTGATTAGATAGTGAACAGTTCTATCATACCTAACTTTGCAGGCTGACAGGGCGCATTAAATGCACCGCTCAACGTCACATCATTGCTTGCCCGACAGGCCTTGCCGGGCTCTTTTGCTAGCTTCACACCTGCTCGCTCGACACGTTGCAGGATGCGTGTCGCCTGTAGGTATTTCCTGTAGGAACTGGCTGCCATGTGGCAAACAGCGTCCACTTAATTTCTTTGGAGTTTGATACCGCACCTATCGACTACGTGCGTCGTGGTGAGGTGGTGTGGTGGTTCTACTTTTGCTAGTCCTGGCAGGCCCTGCCGGTATGGCTTCGAGGCTTGCTTCTAGGGGTGACCCCGTCCTTGCTAGGCTCGCCTGCCTAGCAAGGGAGGTTTTTACATTAGCAGTATCTTGCTCTTCTGGCTAGTCTTGCCCTTCTTGTCCTGCACATTGGTCCTTTGAAGGACTGATTCTTTGTGCTCCGCTCTGACCTTGGTGTTGTAATTTGGTTCACGTGCCTGTGCATAGTCTGGGTAACGGACCCAGGGTTTGTTGCAATGATAGCAGTTGTGGCTACAATTATTTTCAGTTAGATGGTCTACTTGTCGGATCTCCTTCTTTGTCATCGCTGCTCGCGGTCTTTGACATAATGATCGGCCCATTTGGCTCCGCATCCAATGTCGTTCACATAGCCACCGCCGGCGGATGCAACGGGTCCTTGCCGAGGGTCACATTGATCGACCGGTTAAGAGGAGTGTTCCACCTAGGCATGGACCCTTTAGAGCTCTAAGGTTCTGCAAGTTGCCTTGCCAGTTCTTCTTCAAGTTTCCTAATTTGGTGATCGGCGGAAAATTGCCCGGACTTATATTCATAATGGTACTGGCCCCTCACATAGTTATATTCGAGGGGGTCTTTGAATTGCTTGAAGTAGTTTGGGATGCCGTTTGCTGCAAGTATAGAGTCATGCTTGTCCCACACGGGCTTCTTCCTAACAAAACCATGGATTCCGTTGGTGTGGTTACTTAATGTCTTTGATCGCATATCCTCCCCCAATGTCGACTGGCTCTGCACCACAGGTTCTTTGTATTTTGCACCTTGAAAATGTTCCAGTCATCTGCACTAATGGTGGGCCACTTCTCCTTGATCATGGAGTAATCTTCATTAACCTCTTTTCTTGGGGCTGATTTCCAAGAACTCAAATTCTTTGAGAACTTATGGATTGCATGGTTGTGGACCTGGTTCTTTGGGTACGATAGGTTGTCGTACTCATCAGGAAACTTAAATCTAGCGTGCACCCTTCTTATGAGGAGTTCTCGCAGATTTTGTTTGCCAGAATCCCTTATATTGGACTCGTTGATGGAGCAGACTTCTCGAAGGATGACACCTAGGGTGTTGCCGTAGTGAGACATGGCCTTCCATGGACTAACGGGCTCACTAGTGGTGTTGACTCGAGTGACCACAATCATGTCGCTACCGATAGCATTTCGGCTCCTAGGTTTCTGCTGCTTCTTGGTTTTTGGAGCATCCTCCTCCTCATTCTTAGCACAATATTCACCCGTATCATCTTCATCATTATCAGCATCCTTATCAGGATTACTATCCTCACCAGGAACATCTTTGTAGCCACTACCTTTGATGTAGCACTCATCTGGATTTATATCCCCCGACCCCTGAGGATCTTCTCCATAGTCATCATCGTTTCCATGTGTGTTCGTAAATACATCTTTGCTGTTGGCCGAATTTGTCGAAGAAGAGCCCATGTCGCACATCTACAAACAAATATGACAAATACTTAATTCGTATACAAAATTCAAAATTTTGGCATGACCTTTCCTAAAATATGACATATTGGTTGCCAGAAATTTGACGAAATGGAATTTAATCAATGTTTCAACAAAACATTAGCAACCCTATAAAGTCCCTACTAACAAATCAGCACCTACAATACATGATTTCAAGCACATTTCCTAAAGAACTCAACAAATCCATGTCCATGAACAATTAAATCTTTGTGATTTCGGCCACATTTACTCAAATCCATGTCCAATACAACTTACAATATTACAAATACAACTAATTTATGCTAAAATATACATGTGTACCAATTGTAACAAATATGTGTATGAACTTTAAGAAAATGTAGAGATCTCACTTACCGATGGAATCGTGGTCTCCGCGCCTGGGCAGAGCGATGCCGGACACTTTGCAACCTAAGATGACGGTCGGAGAGGCGAGGTTGAGGTGGTTGCCGTCGGCCAGGGAGAAGGGCGGGGGGTGAGCGAGCGGTGGGAGGGGGAGGGAGCGGGGGCGGTGGCCAAGCGAGCGGTAGGGGAGGGGGCAGTGGCTGAGCGAGCGGTGGGGGAGGGGCGAGGGCACGGCGAGGACGACGGTGGCATTGACGGGTAGATGATGCGGCGGCGGGCGGCGACGAGGGCCTGTGGCGATGGAGGCCCGAGATACCTTGAGTGTTAGCATGAAACGAAATCTGCCCCAAATCGGCTAAGGGAATGGTGAAAATAGCTATGGCATTGGTGACGTCACCAACGCCATAGCTATTTAGCAACGACGTTACCTACGTCGCCAATGCCATATCTATGTTTCACAAATTATTAGCCCCTTTAAATTGGGTCAAATCGATCTTCACACGCCAAATTCCATTTAGCGCTATATTTTGCATGTACCTATATTTATTTTATTAAGATTGAAATACACATACAGTCGATACACACTGCGTGCTGCTTAATAATAAAAGATACATATATTATTAATTAAGTGTGGCGACATCGTTTCTGAATTCTCTCGACAGAACTTTCTACACTACCCAACAATGCGTTTCGGCTTCTTTTTTTCCACTTTGTTTTGAGCTGGACTTCACTTTCCTGTTGATAGATGCTAGATTGTTTATCATCATCATGCTCTAGATCTTACTTCTTGGACAAATCTTTATCGCTATGTTCTTTCTGTCTTTTGTACAAAGGACTTCTCACTTCCTGAACCTCTGCACGTACTTCGTGTCCGTCTGGCTGATTTTCATGTCCGATCTCTTTCTTCATGCCTCGTTCTTCTGGCTTTTCATCATGTAATGTAGCTTCTTCGACTCCGGTATCCTCCTCCTCACCATGACTTGTCCATCTTGTGTAACCAAGCATGAAACTATGTTTCAACAAGTGCATCCTCACACGACCAGAGGAATGGTCAATCAAAACTCCATTTTCGCACTTCTTACATGGACATAATATCTCTTTTATGCCTCTGCGATTCATATCTTCCAATGCCAGCTCAAAGCACTCATTTATAGTTCGACCCCTATAAATATATATATATATATGTAAGAATATTTTCATACCATTTCCTACAAAACAGCTCTTTCAACACCATAATATATATATACCTTTTGCTAAAAAGTGAAGAACGGAAAATTGATCATATATTACCTGGATTAGATCGATATAGATGATACCGATAGCCGTGGTCGAGGGCAACAGACGGCCGGGTGTATTATTTAGGATCTGCAGAGAGAAACAAGCAGGATTAATGTTCACACGGCAGTATGAGCTAGCTAGATACGCACATCAATCAATCTATATATAGAGAGAACTGCATATACATATGGTGCACTACCATCTGAAACGCCAATACAATATCTGTTAACCGATATTGGGCCCCACTTAAGCACTAATGGCGTGGCCACAAAGTCGCACGACACAAGTATCAGACACAGTGTTGGCGTAGGTGTTTTCCCAGCGCCAGCAGTAATCCGCGGAAGTGGAGGATTGCTGGGCCCATAGACTAATGGCGTACACTTGAAATCCTACGCCAGCGCTATGCACCTACTAATGTCGTATCAAATAAGATGACGCCGCCACTATTTGGCTGCAAATGGTGCCCCACCAACGAGAGTTGTGGCTAGCACTTTTCCAACTAGTGCATTGTCACCCCAGGTATCCACATGCAAGACATACATCAAGTGTTCTCAAATCCAAAAAGCATTCAATCCGATAATAGTGAAGCCTCAAAGGTAAAAACTCAATTCATCACAACAAGATAGAGAGGGAGAAACACCATATGATCCAACTATATTAACAAAGCTCACGGTACAACAAGATCGTGCCTAATGAAGAACATGAGAGAGAGAGATCAATCACATAGCTACTGGTACATACCCTCAGCCCCGAGGGTGAACTACTCCCTCCTCATCATGGTGGCCGCCGGGGTGATGAAGATGACCTCCAGTGGTGATTTCACTTTCCGATAGGGTGCCGAAACAGGGCTACAGATGAGATCGCTTTAGCACAGAGGCTTGCGGTGGTGGAGCGGAAGTTCTAGGTTAAATTACAGGGTTTTCTGTATTTATAGGATTTTCAGTGTTGTTTTCACGTCAGGGGGTGCCCGAGGGTCCCACAAGCTCGAGGGCACTCCTTAGGGGGGGGGGCAGGCTTGTGGCTCCCTTGGCTCCTCCCTGGTCCATCTCGGGTGCTCCATGGATCACTTCTGGTCCATAAAAAATCTTCGTAAATTTTCAGCCCATTCCAAGAACTTCTATTTCTGCATAAAAAACAACGCCACGGTAGTTCTGTTGAAAACATTGTCAGTCCGGGTTAGTTTTATTCGAATCATACCAAAACCATATAAAATTGTTATAAACATGGCATGAATACTTCATAAATTATAGATACGTTGCGGACGTATTAAAAGGATGCACATATTTCAAATACATAAGAACAGTAAATGGAGTTGTCCACACATCATACGAATCTGCTTGTGAAGCACTAGGATTTCTCGATGATGACAAACTGGCTTGACTGCATCAATGCGGCATCATATTGGGTGACAAGCCACCAACTAAGACAGATATTCACAACAATAGTATGCTATGGCAGAGCTATAATAAAAAACTAGGGCGGGCCATGTTAGGCATTCACTCATACATGGACCGTCATTTTGCTCACTAACCACACTTCTATTCATGCATATGCAGATATGCTGTAAGTTGGGCGGGTGATGAGGACATCAATACAATTGTTACACCCACAGCCCCTGCTGCTATACATACTGGACCAATTACTAGAGCTCGTGCACGCCAACTAAATTACCAGGTACTTTCGTTTCTTGGTAATGATTCTAATGTTCATGAGAATATGATGCTGCCTAAATTGGATACATTTGTTTTGCTTACAAATGAAGGGCCTAGCTTGGAGAAGGATGAACATTGGAGCAAGAACAAGCATGGAGATGATGGCATGCGCAAGGGAAACAAGAACGGAGTTACAAGTGATGATTTCAGGACTTTGAAGCCACCATAATGGGTGCATGAAGCCTTGGACGAAATATACAAGATGCCACTTCATAAATTTCGTCCCGAGGCTATTTTAGGTGCTGCGTCACCTTATTATTGGGCCAGGCCCATGTAATTTCGAAATACATAAGTATAGGCTATTTTTAGAGTCCGTATATGTGGGGAAACAAGAGATAGGGTTGATTTCGGACCCCTCCACCAAGGGCCACGAAATTCCCCCCTCTTCCTCCATATATACAGCCCTTAGGGCGTCGTTTAGACTTTGGGGTTTTGTTTAGATTAAAAGTTCGCCATAGCTGCAACTTCGCGTACTTCGTTTGTGTTCAACGACCAGACAAAGGCGTCACAGAACCCCACCTTGATCAATAAAGCTTTCATCTTATATTCGCAATATCCAGATTGCAATCTCAGTTTCTTGCTTGTTCTTCGTTTGCTCGCAGGAAACAGACCCTCGTGGTCAGGTTGATCGTGCTCCGGCGTGGTCAATAACCTCTCGGAGTTGGTTTAGCGATTGCTAAGGCGCGACGTCCTCGCACGTTCGTAGTCGGATCGTCAAAGTCGACTTCCACCAAAGCGAAATCCACCATCTCATCGAAAGACGGGACACCTTTGCCTCTATCAACGCCTATAGAATCCAGCGAGGCCAAGAAAACTCCTCACTTGTGTGACCGTTTTGGCCTGCAGCCAACTCTCAATAGCTTCAATCTTGGCTTTATCAACTTCAATTCCCTGTGGAGTAACAACATAGCCAAGAAAAGATATTCGGTCGGTGCAAAAGGTGCACTTCCCAAGGTTACCAAACAAACGTGCATCACGTAGAGCAATAAAAACAGCACGTAAATGTTCCAAATGTTCTTCCAAAGATCTGCTATAAATCAATATGTCATCAAAGTAAACTACCACAAATCGTCCAATGAAAGCACGTAAAACTTCGTTCATTAATCTCATGAAAGTACTAGTGATAGAGGCGGGGTGTCCCGATCTTTCGATGAGATGATAACTATCAATTTGGTGAAGATGACTTTGACGATCCGACTACAAACGTGCACGACGTTGCGCCTTAGCAATCGCTAAACCAACTCCGAGAGGTTATTGACCACGCCGAAGCACAATCAACCTGACCACGAAGGTCTATTCCTGCAAGCAATCGAAGAACAAGCAAGAATATGATAAAGCAATCTGAATATTGCGAATATAGATGAAGTATTGATAAAGGTGGGGATCCGTAAGCGGTCTTGGTCTGGTCGTTGGACACAACCAAAGTACACGAAGTTGCAATGGCTAACTTTTAACTAAACAAATCCCAAGCAAAAGCTACTAGATGGATCTACTTATATAGGAGCAAGGGGTGGCGGCCAAGGAGGTGGGAAGACGTCCCAAGGCATCCTAAAACTAAATCTAGGTCGTACAAGGCAAATGGGCCCAAGTGGAGGTGATGAAACACCTTTGGACTTGTAGTTTGACTCGGATTCTGCTGCAGCATCAGATTGTTTCGTCCACAACTCAACGCTCCGGACGAATTTGAAGGTGATTCCAATTGGATTGGAAAGTGCACGAAATCTAGTTTCCAACAAAAAAAGAATCACCCAATTCGGAGTCCGTATGAAAAACTTGTGTGCGTTTTGAGTCAGGCATGTCTGTGCAGTCCGAATCTGAATCCAGAACGTGAGAGACTTGGACTCTATCTTCTCTTGGGCCAAAAGTGACGTGAGAGAACTTTTTGGACAGCAAATAAACATCTCTTTCTTCCTTATCTTCATATGTGGATTGTACAATTGTCCCATACACCTGCAATTAGACAAAACACAAAAGTGTGTGAAGTATTTTTGTTCTGGATAACATAAATAGATTATTGAATAGTTTGCACTAGAAATCACCTGACAAATATGCATATATGCAATATTTTTGGTCATACCCAAGGTAGTCATGTCCTCATCATCCTCCCCTTCTTGAAAATAAAGCCGTCCTCGGCGTTGCTTAATCTGAAATGTGGCTAACAAAAGAGACAAGGTGTACATGTTGTATATGTATATGTCATCCATTTTTACTTCCCTTGATTATTGCATATATGACACATGAATAGATGAGTAACTTGCATAGTTCATAAAATCTAAAGCCAAAAAATTAGCACAAGAAGTAGAAGGCATGAAAATATTGCAACTCAGTTTGCACATATAAGTGAAGCTCTTATTCATTTCAAAAGATTGACAATGTTCATCATTAAACCATCCCAACATTGGTGAATAAACCTTACTTGCATCAAATTTACATGCTACAACATGCTTAAATAAGCAAACATGCAATAAGTCATTCAACACAGAATCATCACCAAGATTAGAGGTCATATCAAAATGATTAAACATTGGTTCTTTTGCATCAATAGTTAATTCAATGGGTGCACTCAAAATTGTTGGTATTTTAGTTGTTTGATCACATGGCAAAGTCAAATTATCAACATAGTCCTCTAAAATAGGTGGTGTGATCAAAGTAGTGGGTAGCTCATCAGATGGTGCATTCAAATTGACAAGGCATTCATCATTCTCATGTAGAGATGGAAGATCAGTACCTTTGTCATTACCTCTTATGAGCAACAAATGAAGCCTAATAATAAACCATCTAGTGTTGCTTCTGAAATTAAATTGAAAAGTGCATGTTTATTTGCCACCAAATCTGATATTGATGAGCTAGATTTCAGCAAATCTGTTTGCTATGCTTTTGTGTGCAAAGAGGCATTATTTTCATTCGAGGACGTGCCTTCCTCTTTGCCTCCTGCTGTCACTAACATTTTGCAGGAGTTCGCTGACGTCTTTCCACAAGACGTGCCACCGGGATTACCGCCTATTCGAGGGATTGAGCATCAGATTGACTTAATTCCCGGTGCTTCACTGCCAAACCGTGCACCATACCGTACCAATCCAGAGGAGACGAAGGAGATTATGCGTCAAGTACAAGAGCTTCTCGACAAAGGTTATATACGCGAATCCCTTAGTCCTTGTGCTGTTCCTATTATTCTAGTGCCGAAAAAGGATGGTACATCACGTATGTGTGTTGATTGTAGAGGCATTAATAATATTACTATTCGTTATCGTCATCCTATTCCTAGGCTAGATGATATGCTTGATGAATTGAGTGGTTCTACAATATTCTCCAAAGTTGATTTGCGTAGCGGCTACCATCAAATTCGTATGAAATTGGGAGATGAATGGAAAACAGCATTTAAAACTAAGTTTGGATTATATGAGTGGTTAGTCATGCCTTTTGGGTTAACTAATGCACCTAGTACTTTCATGAGATTAATGAACGAAGTTTTACGTGCTTTCATTGGACGATTTGTGGTAGTTTACTTTGATGACATACTGATTTATAGCAGATCTTTGGAAGAACATTTGGAACATTTACGTGCTGTTTTTATTGCTCTACGTGATGCACGTTTGTTTGGTAACCTTGGGAAGTGCACCTTTTGCACCGACCGAGTATCTTTTCTTGGCTATGTTGTTACTCCACAGGGAATTGAAGTTGACAAAGCCAAGATTGAAGCTATTGAGAGTTGGCCGCAGCCCAAAACAGTCACACAAGTGAGGAGTTTTCTTGGCCTCGCTGGATTCTATAGGCGTTTTGTGAGAGATTTCAGCACCATTGCTGCACCTCTCAACGAGCTTACAAAGAAGGATGTGCCTTTTGTTTGGGGTACCGCACAGGAAGAAGCCTTCACGGTATTGAAAGATAAGTTGACACATGCTCCTTTACTCCAACTTCCTGATTTTAATAAGACTTTTGAGCTTGAATGTGATGTTAGTGGAATTGGATTAGGAGGTGTGTTATTACAAGATGGCAAACCTGTTGCATACTTTTCTGAAAAATTGAGTGGGCCTAGTCTGAATTATTCTACTTATGAT
Organism: Triticum aestivum; assembly: GCF_018294505.1. Classification (NCBI taxonomy): domain Eukaryota; kingdom Viridiplantae; phylum Streptophyta; class Magnoliopsida; order Poales; family Poaceae; genus Triticum; species Triticum aestivum. Next base: position 294,682,488 of record NC_057809.1, read on the forward strand.
AAAGAATTATATGCTCTTGTTCGGACTTTAGAAACATGGCAACATTATTTATGGCCCAAAGAATTTGTTATACATTCTGATCATGAATCTTTGAAACATATTAAAAGTCAAGCTAAACTGAATCGTAGACATGCTAAATGGGTTGAATTCATTGAGACTTTCCCTTATGTCATTAAAAACAAGAAGGGAAAAGAAAATGTTATTGCTGATGCATTGTCTCGTCGCTATACTATGCTTTCACAACTTGACTTCAAAATATTTGGTTTGGAGACCATCAAAGATCAATATGTGCATGATGCTGATTTTAAAGATGTAATGCAGAATTGTAAAGAAGGAAGAATGTGGAACAAGTTTGTCGTTAACGATGGATTTGTGTTTCGTGCTAACAAGCTATGCATTCCAGCTAGCTCCGTTCGTCTTTTGTTGTTGCAGGAGGCGCATGGAGGAGGATTAATGGGACACTTTGGCGTGAAGAAGACGGAGGACGTACTTGCTACACATTTCTTTTGGGCAAAGATGAGACGGGATGTTGAGCGTTTTATTGCTCGATGCACTACATGTCAAAAATCTAAGTCACGACTCAATCCTCATGGTTTATATATGCCTTTGCCTGTACCTAGTGTTCCTTGGGAGGATATATCTATGGACTTTGTTTTAGGTTTACCTCGAACAAAGAAGGGGAGGGATAGCATATTTGTTGTCGTGGATAGATTCTCGAAAATGGCACACTTTATACCATGTCATAAAAGCGATGATGCTGTTAATGTTGCTGATTTGTTCTTTCGTGAAATTATTCGCTTGCATGGTGTGCCAAATACTATTGTTTCAGATCGTGATACTAAATTTCTTAGCCATTTTTGGAGATGTTTATGGGCTAAGTTGGGGACTAAACTGCTTTTTAGTACTACTTGTCACCCCCAAACTGATGGACAAACTGAAGTAGTCAATAGAACGTTGTCTACTATGCTTAGGGCTGTTTTGAAGAATAATAAGAAAATGTGGGAGGAATGCTTGCCTCATATTGAATTTGCTTATAATCGTTCAATGCATTCTACTACTAAGATGTGCCCTTTTGAAGTTGTGTATGGTTTCCTACCTCGTGCACCTATTGATTTGTTGCCTCTTCCATCTTCGGAGAAGGTTAATTTTGATGCTAAACAACGTGCTGAATTGATTTTAAAAATGCATGAGTTAACTAAGGAAAACATTGAGCGCATGAATGCTAAATATAAACTTGCTGGAGATAAGGGTAGAAAACATGTTGTGTTTGCACCTGGAGATCTTGTTTGGTTACATTTGCGTAAGGATAGATTTCCTGATTTGCGCAAATCAAAGTTAATGCCACGTGCTGATGGTCCCTTTAAGGTGTTAGAGAATAGAAATGATAATGCATATAAACTTGAGCTGCCTGCAGATTTTGGGGTTAGTCCCACTTTTAACATTGCAGATTTGAAGCCTTATTTGGGTGAGGAAGATGAACTTCCGTCGAGGACGACTTCATTTCAAGAAGGGGAGGATGATGAGGACATCAATACAATTGTTACACCCACAGCCCCTGCTGCTATACATACTGGACCAATTACTAGAGCTCGTGCACGCCAACTAAATTACCAGGTACTTTCGTTTCTTGGTAATGATTCTAATGTTCATGAGAATATGATGCTGCCTAAATTGGATACATTTGTTTTGCTTACAAATGAAGGGCCTAGCTTGGAGAAGGATGAACATTGGAGCAAGAACAAGCATGGAGATGATGGCATGCGCAAGGGAAACAAGAACGGAGTTACAAGTGATGATTTCAGGACTTTGAAGCCACCATAATGGGTGCATGAAGCCTTGGACGAAATATACAAGACGCCACTTCATAAATTTCGTCCCGAGGCTATTTTAGGTGCTGCGTCACCTTATTATTGGGCCAGGCCCATGTAATTTCGAAATACATAAGTATAGGCTATTTGATGAGGACATCAATACAATTGTTACACCCACAGCCCCTGCTGCTATACATACTGGACCAATTACTAGAGCTCGTGCACGCCAACTAAATTACCAGGTACTTTCGTTTCTTGGTAATGATTCTAATGTTCATGAGAATATGATGCTGCCTAAATTGGATACATTTGTTTTGCTTACAAATGAAGGGCCTAGCTTGGAGAAGGATGAACATTGGAGCAAGAACAAGCATGGAGATGATGGCATGCGCAAGGGAAACAAGAACGGAGTTACAAGTGATGATTTCAGGACTTTGAAGCCACCATAATGGGTGCATGAAGCTTTGGACGAAATATACAAGACGCCACTTCATAAATTTCGTCCCGAGGCTATTTTAGGTGCTGCGTCACCTTATTATTGGGCCAGGCCCATGTAATTTCGAAATACATAAGTATAGGCTATTTTTAGAGTCCGCATGTGTGGGGAAACAAGAGATAGGGTTGATTTCGGACCCCTCCACCAAGGGCCACGAAATTCCCCCCCTCTTCCTCCGTATGGCGAGTGTCTCAAAACTCTTCTTAGCTCAAACTGACAGGATGGGCACGAAATTTTTTTGACCAATTTTTTTTTTTTTCCGAAACCTACTCCGGCAAGGAAACACGAATCGGAATCTAGAGGGATCTCGAAAACAAACCTAATATGACAAGAACTCGGATTGGTGGTGGATATATGGTGGTAGATGGCAGCGGTGGTGGTATATGACAGTTGTGGTGGTATATGGATACGGATTCGAAGCGGTGGCGGATAAGCGGTGGTGGTAGATGGCAGGGGTGATGATGATGGTGCGGCGGCGGCGTGACAACTTATGACCAGAACTCGAAACTCTAAAAGACTAGACTCTAAGACCAGCAACTAGACACGACGATGCAACCGCAAATTCAACAAAGCAAAACCCTAAAAAGATTATGCAAAGGCTCAGATTGGTTCGGATATGATGAACTAACCCTAATTTTTTTTTTGTGGCTTTTTCGTGGACTGTAGGTATGAAGAACAGACTCGATCTAAACTACAAAAAACTGTAAAATCTCACCGAGCAACCTGGAAATCTGATACCACTTGATAGAGGCAAAGTTGTCCCGTCTTTCGATGAGATGATGGATTTCGCTTTGGTGGAAGTCGACTTTGACGATCCGACTACGAACGTGCGAGGACGTCGCGCCTTAGCAATCGCTAAACCAACTCCGAGAGGTTATTGACCACGCCGGAGCACGATCAACCTGACCACGAGGGTCTGTTTCCTGCGAGCAAACGAAGAACAAGCAAGAAACTGAGATTGCAATCTGGATATTGCGAATATAAGATGAAAGCTTTATTGATCAAGGTGGGGTTCTGTGACGCCTTTGTCTGGTCGTTGAACACAAACGAAGTACGCGAAGTTGCAGCTATGGCGAACTTTTAATCTAAACAAAACCCAAAGTCTAAACGATGCCCTAAGGGCTGTATATATGGAGGAAGAGGGGGGGAATTTCGTGGCCCTTGGTGGAGGGGTCCGAAATCAACCCTATCTCTTGTTTCCCCACACATACGGACTCTAAAAATAGCCTATACTTATGTATTTCGAAATTACATGGGCCTGGCCCAATAATAAGGTGACGCAGCACCTAAAATAGCCTCGGGACGAAATTTATGAAGTGGCATGTTGTATATTTCGTCCAAGGCTTCATGCACCCATTATGGTGGCTTCAAAGTCCTGAAATCATCACTTGTAACTCCGTTCTTGTTCCCCTTGCGCATGCCATCATCTCCATGCTTGTTCTTGCTCCAATGTTCATCCTTCTCCAAGCTAGGCCCTTCATTTGTAAGCAAAACAAATGTATCCAATTTAGGCAGCATCATATTCTCATGAACATTAGAATCATTACCAAGAAACGAAAGTACCTGGTAATTTAGTTGGCGTGCACGAGCTCTAGTAATTGGTCCAGTATGTATAGCAGCAGGGGCTGTGGGTGTAACAATTGTATTGATGTCCTCATCACTGCGTCACCTTATTATTGGGCCAGGCCCATGTAATTTCGAAATACATAAGTATAGGCTATTTTTAGAGTCCGTATGTGTGGGGAAACAAGAGATAGGGTTGATTTCGGACCCCTCCACCAAGGGCCACGAAATTCCCCCCTCTTCCTCCATATATACAGCCCTTAGGGCATCGTTTAGACTTTGGGTTTTGTTTAGATTAAAAGTTCGCCATAGCTGCAACTTCGCGTACTTCGTTTGTGTTCAACGACCAGACAAAGGCGTCACAGAACCCCACCTTGATCAATAAAGCTTTCATCTTATATTCGCAATATCCAGATTGCAATCTCAGTTTCTTGCTTGTTCTTCGTTTGCTCGCAGGAAACAGACCCTCGTGGTCAGGTTGATCGTGCTCCGGCGTGGTCAATAACCTCTCGGAGTTGGTTTAGCGATTGCTAAGGCGCGACGTCCTCGCACGTTCGTAGTCGGATCGTCAAAGTCGACTTCCACCAAAGCGAAATCCATCATCTCATCGAAAGACGGGACACCTTTGCCTCTATCAGCGGGCCATGGCATTGTTTAGCCCCAAGTAAGCTCCGCCAGTCATATTATGCCAATGTGAAGTCACAAAGCCAAAACAATTGTGGGAATCATGCTAGGAAGTACTAAGTGAAGACATGGAGTATAGACAGACAAAAGTCTTGAACTATCCTACACTTTGTCTCACACCTTCACAGAAGCAAGGACACGCCTTCATGGAAATAGTGAAGTTAATGTGACAAGTTGGAAAGACACTTAGGGAATATCCCGGAATAGAACTTCCAGATTCTTTAGAAATAAAGGAACTTGGAGACAAAATACTCAATGAAGAGATTAATTATAACAAAGATGATGAAAAAGAAGAGCATTTGAGGATTTGGTACTCTCAACTATGAACAATGTATTGCATTTGACTAAATAATGGAATATGTTGACAGAGATTTGGGAAATTAAATATTGGTGGACGGCTATGGCGGTACAAGTAAGACATACCTACAAAAGGCAATCACAACAAAGCTGCATTGTCAGTGCAACAAACCCCGGGCGTATGTTGCCCAGACTATACACATGCACATGAGAAAAGTTGCAGCATCCAGGACAAGGCCAAGCAGGAGAGATAGCTATTTGAGGAATCAAAGGGTGGATCAAGAAGGCCAAGACCAACCAAAGGAGCAAGATATCACTAAGGAAAACCTCCCTTGCTGGGCTGGCAAGCTTGGCGAGGTCGAGGTTGCCCCGAAGACAAGTCTCAAGACTACCCCGACAAGCTCACCGGGTACGATGAGGGCGGATTACCCCGCCAAGGCTCCACCGCTCCACCTCACAGCAATGCAAGTCACTTATCGGTGCTGTGTCAAGCCCCCAAGTGATTAAGTGGTTGTTACTTGTCATGTGGTAGGTATTTCCGAAGGAATTCACCTCCAAATGACACCCATCCAGGGACGTGTCATGTAGGTAGGTGAGGAGGTGGCCGAACAGCACGGCAAGGCTTGCTGGGCTACGCCATGATGTGACACTAAGCGGTGCATTTAATGTACCTTGTCCTGTTTGCAAAGTTAGGTATGATAGCACTGTTTGCTATCTAATCAGTATGCAATGACTGATTTTCCATTGTGGTGACCCCTTGACCTATAAAAGGAGGGCCGTGGCAACCTTAGAAAGGATTCAGACCCTTGTACACTCATACACGCGTAGCTACTCTTGTCTCTAGGCAACCTTGCCGGGCTAGAGCGTCGTGTCTCCACCACGGTCCTCTCATCAACCCACCAAAGAAGGAGTAGGGTATTACACCTCACGGTGGCCCGAACCTTGGTAAAAACTTCCCGTGTGATCACTGCCATACTGCTCTGCGCCCTCCGATGTTTGTGAAATGGGTTCTTCCCCCTGCAGAACCACAAAGGGGCTGATGGCCCCATAGGTGGCCGTGTTTTCCCATGACATCTTTGGCATGCTAGGTAGGGGGAAGCGCTTGTGTGAACCTGAGAGTGTAAGCAGCGCGTCATCTTCATCATTATTTTCTCCATCAATGGCTTCGTCAACCATGGCACCCAAGAAAAAGTCTGGTGTTGCAGCTCACCCGTGCACCTCAAAGTCCCCTTCACGTGTGGCTACCAATGGTGTGGGGGCTACATGGACGCATGGGGACATGTACGCCGCGGGGGATGTGGCCGGCACGGGTAGCGTTGTCCCCACTCCCCCTGTGGCCAAAGCTGAAGAAGGAGGCACCGGAGAAGGACAGCGCCCACAGCATCCCAGCGGCCTCTCCACACTATCGAAGGACGGAGCCGCAGCGATGGCGCTCGCTCCAGGGCGAACCACAACCCTGTGGCCGCCCCCGCTGCGGGTGCGGCTATGGGACACACACCACCCCCGGGACGAGCTGGCCAAGCCGGTGCGCCGAACAGGGTTGCCGATCCCCAAGCGCATCCACCTCGTCACCGCGCCACCTTGGCAACTGGCTCACGGCGACGAGAGCACGGTGCTGCCACTATCGGCACTGTCATAAGCTAGGCGACATCATGATCTACGTCATCGTCCATGCCGAGCACTACTTCAGAGGCCATTGCACAGGCCCAGCTCCTATTGAGATTTCTGCCAGCGGCCGATCAGATGGATGAGTGGAGGGCCACCATTCAGAGCTTGATCAGTTTCACCGAGGCGGGACGATCACAGTGAGAAGGCCCGCCACGGCCTCCACAGGCGGCGACAACAGCCCGAGATGCTGGCCGTACCGAAGGGGCCACCCCCATGGTGCAATCCCCTCCGGAGCAACCAGCGTAGGGGCCGCAGGCGGAGCCACACGACCAAGAACCCGACAATGTATCTATGGCTTCATCCGATTCTTGAGCACATCGAGACCAGCGACGAGTCCTAGAAGACAGGCGGAGGGAAGACATGCGCGTCACTATCAAGCGACGCTGCGAAACCCGCCACCAGACTGATAGGCGCAACAGCCCCAACATTGACAAGCCCATGCCCGGTGAAGGTGGGTACCTGCCTTTCGAGGTTGGGTGCCCCGCCTTCACTCACGAGCTACGGCAAGTCCGTTGGCCATCTACTCGCATGTCCAAGCTGTAAAAAGCAGAGAAGAATGATGGAAGATTGAACCCGACAGAGTTCTTGAGCATCTACAACATCGATGTTCAAGCTGCCGGGGGAAGAGACGAGAGGGTATACGCCAACTACTTCCCTTTGCCACTCAAGGCACACGTGAGGTGATGGCTGATGCACTTGCTAGAGAATTCCATCTCGACCTGTGCTGACCTGTGCCATGAGTTTGTTGGGGCCTTCACGGGCGGCCATCAATAACCAGGGCGGACCAGCGACTTGTAGCTCCTCCCACAAAAGGAAGGAGCAAGTTTGCGGAAGTACATGCAGAGGTTTAGCCGGGTGCACAGGAACATTCTAGATATCCACCCGACATCTGTGATAGCTGCTTTCTAGTCCAACGTGCACAACCGCAGGATACGTTCTAAAATGAACATCCGGTTGCCCAAGACTCTGAATGAGCTATACACTCCAGTGGATAAGTGTGCCCAAGTAGAAGAGCGAAGGAGACTCCTCGGTGAAGAAGATGGCATCGACATTGACACAACGGATGACGATGACGCCGCCAATCAAAAGAAGAAGAATAACAAGAACAAGAAACACAACAAGAAACATAAGGACAAAGTAGTGCTAGATGTTGAAGGGTTGAGCACCCTAAGTACTAGCAAGAAGGCTAAGGCCGAGGCTCCCGGCAAGGAAGTTGCCGCGTGCACTAATTGTCGGGAAGCCGCGGTTACCGAGAAGGCCTGGGAGGCTGACGGGCCATACTGCAAGATCCATCGGACCAAGGGACACGATCTTCAGGAGTGTCATCAGGTTGAACAACTCGTCAAGAAGCAGAGGGCTGAGTATGAGAAGCGTGACAAGGAGAAAGACCAAGATGGCGTTGGCGGGAAATGCCGGAGTGGCAGAGGAGGTCGCCCCGGCAAGGCCCATCAGTATCAAGGGAAACCTACCAGAGGCCATGTGAAGAAGGAATGCGATGGTGAGAGTGATGAGGGAGATGAAGAGGAAACCAGCAAGCAGGAGTTCCAGAAAGCATTGACGCCCTATGCATTGACGGAGGTGCGTCCTTGCACTCCTCTCACCACCAGCTTAAACAGTGGGCGCGTGAAGTCACTGTCGTGGAGCCAGCGGTAGATTCTCGGAAGCCTCTCAAGTGGTCCCACATGCCCATCATATTTGATGAGGGGGATCACCCTGACCGCACCATCGCGGTAGGGTGTTTTCCGTTGTTGGTCTCACCAACGATCCGCAACCTCAAGATCACAAAGATGTTGGTTGACGGCGGGGCCGGGTTGAATCTGATTTCTCCCAAGGTTATCAGGAAACTCCATATAGCAGATGAAGAGCTCAAGGTTATTGGTACTTTCCAAGGGATTAACCCCGGCAGGAGTGGTCCTAAGGTGAATATCACACTGCTGGCAACGTTCAGGGGGGGAGTTAAACTACCGGACTGAGAAGATTGTGTTTCTTGTGGTTGTCCTCCCCGTGCCATACAATGGAATCCTTGGTCACCCAAACCTGGCAAAATTCATGGAGGCATCCCACTATGCCTACAACATTCTGAAGATGCCAGGTCCAATGGGCATCATTTCCATTCCATCAGACAAGAAATACGCAATCATATGCATGGACAAGATGTACCAAGAAGCAGTCGTTGCAGAGGCCACGGAAGCTACTGCTCCTGCTAAGGAAAGCAAGAAAGGTAAGAAAGCTAGGAAGGTTGACAACAAGGATTCCCGGAAGCGCACTTCTTCGGAGTGCGCTGCGCCTGTTGGTGACTTGCCGGAGAATTCCAATAGCAAGAGATCTAAGGCTGCTGCACCCACTGTGAAGAAAGTCCCGGCAGGACTGGCTGGTGCCGATGGTACATTGACTGTTTGTGCCACCCTTGACGACAAATAGGAAAGTGCGCTCATTGCCTTCCTGCAGGCGAATGTCTATGTGTTTTCTTGGCAACCATCTGACATCCCCGGTGTTCCCAGGGAGGTAATCGAGCACCACCTAGTTGTTTGCCCACATGCCCGGCCCGTCAACAGAAGGTCCGGAAGCAAGCTTTGGAGAGGAAACAGTTTAGCTGAAGAGATCAAGAAACTTGAGGCAACTGGTTTGGTAAGAGGAGTATTGCATCTAACATGGTTAGCAAATCTAGTGGTGGTGTGCAAGGCGAATGGGAAATCTAGGCTTGGCATAGGTTTCACAGATCTGAATAAAGCATGCCCGAAGGACCCTTTCCCCTTGCCGTGCATCGACCAAATTGTGGATTCCACCTCCGGGTGTGACCTGCTTTCCTTCCTGGATGCCTACTCTAGATACCACCAGATTTTCATGTCCAAGGAGGATGAAGAGAAGACTGCATTCATAAACCCATGCGGCACGTATTGTTTTGTATGGATGCCCTTTGGGTCAAAGAGAGATGGATCCACTTTTGTGAGAGCAGTACAGACTAGCTTTGAGTCCCAGCTACACAGAAATATTGAAGCCTACATGGATGATATAGTGGTCAAAACCAAGGACAGATTGACTCTCATTCAGGACTTGGAAGAGACCTTTGCAAATCTGTGCAAGATCAACTTGAAGCTGAACCCGGAGAAGTGTGTGTTTGGCGTTCCTTCTAGCAAGCTACTTGGCTTCTTCTTGTACCACTGGGGGATAGAGGCCAAACCCGACAAGATCAAGGTGATTGAGCAAATTCAAGCACCCAAGACAGTTAAAGACGCGAGGCGTTTGACTCGACGTGTTGCCGTGCTGAGCAGGTTCATTTCCATGTCCACTGAGCGTGCCCTTCCGTTCTTCAAAATCTTGAAGAAGGTGGGGCCCATGGAGTGGACTCTGGAGGCAAACGTTGCGCTACAAAATTTGAAGACCTACGTTTCCTTTGTTCCCACCTTAGTCGCTCCTAAACCACAAGAGCCGTTGCTGCTATACTTAGCAGCGACCAATCAAGTGGTTAGTGCAGCGCTGGTGGCACGGCAGGAGGTGGATGAAGCGGCAGTAGCAACCGCTGCCCCCTCTTGTGAGGAAAGTGGACACATACCGGCAAGGTCAGCTGCAGATAAAAAAAGAGCGGGGCAATGGTGACAGTTCCAAGGTTGCGGCAAGGAAGAAGGTGGTGCAGCGGCCAGTGTACTTCATCAACTCCCTGCTACTGGGGGCTAGGTCGAGGTACCATGGCGTACAAAAGTTGATTTTTGGCCTCATCATGGCCTCAAGGAAACTGTGCCAGTACTTCCAAGCCCACGAGATCACGGTTGTCACCCGCTTCCCCTTGCAACACATACTGAGGAACCCTGAGGCCACCGACAGAATGGAATGGGCTTCAGAGTTTTCCAGCTTTGGTTTGAGGTTTGAGAGCACGTCAACTATTCAGAGCAGAGCACTAGCAGAGCACTAGCAGAGTTCATTGCGGAGTGGACGCCTACCCCTGACAAAGAAGAGCTGGAGACAATTATCCTTGGTAAGGAAGCGCCCCAAGTATGGATCATGTACTTTGATGGTGCCTTCTCCCTACAAGGTGCAGGAGCTGACGTGCTTCTCGTTGCTCCCACTGGGGAGCACCTCAAGTACGTCATTCAAATGCACTTCCCCCAGGAGAAGGCTACCATCAACATTGCAGAATATGAAGGACTCATTGCCGGGCTCAGGATTGCAACAGAACTGGGAAGCAAGAAGTTGATCATCCGTGGAGATTCGCAACTTGTGGTAAGGCAAGTAACCAAGGATTATCAAAGTCCATTGATGGAGGCATACGTCAAGGAAGTGAGGAAGTTGGAGGAGCGCTTTGATGGACTGCAAATAGAGCACATACCACATGCGGAAAACAGCATTGCTGATCATCTATCAAAGTGTGCTGCACAAAAACTCCCTGTGGAACCAGGGACTTTTGTTCTCCATCTGACTTAACCCTCCGTATCCCCGGCAACAGTGGCCAGAAAGAGGAGGAAACTAGACTTCGACAAGCCTCTCCCGACAGAGCTTCCCGAAGCCCCCAGCAAAGAGCTTGGCAGGAACAACTCCCCTTCGATCGGTGAGCTACACCCTCCCACCAAACTACCAATCTTTGCGGTTGAGGCATGCACTCCCGTGAATGAGGAGGTGCCACTAATCCTCATTGTTGAGTCTCTTGCTCCAACTTGGGCACATCACATAGTCCATTTCCTCCAAATAGGAGAATTTCCCAAAGAGAAAGAAGAAGCTGAAAGAATAGCCTGAAGGGCCAGTATGTATCAGTTCGTTCATGACATGCTATACAGAAGATGGCCCAACGGTGTGAAATTGAAGTGCATTTGCCAGGAAGAAGGAAAGGAACTGCTGGCGGAGATACACAAGGGTATGTGTGGCTCCCATATTGGATCAAGGGCCTTGATTGGAGAAGCCTTACGACAAGGTTTCTACTAGCCCACGGCCCTCCAAGATGCAATTGAGCTAGTCACCAAGTGTGAAGGCTGCCAGTTCCATTCCAAGAATATCCATCAGCATACTCAAGCTCTCCAAACAACCCCTTTGTCATGGGCATTTTCAGTCTTGGGGCTTGACATCTTGGGCCCCTTCCCCCGTGCTACCAGGGGCTTTGAATTCTTGTATGTTGCAATCAATAAGTTTACAAAGTGGCCGAAATTGGAGCCCGTGAGGAAGGTGATCGCACAGTCAGCCATCAAGTTCTTGAAAGGATTGGTGTGCCATTTCGAAGTACATGCTAGAATCATCACTAACAATGGCACCCAATTCACAAGTCGCGCCTTCATGCAATACGTGCATTCCCCTCAGAAGCAAGATCTCATTTGCCTCTGTTGCACACCCTAGAAGTAACGAACAAGCTAAGAGGGCAAATGCTAAAGTGCTGCGAGGACTCAAGACAATAACATCTGATAGGCTGTAGAAGTGTGGAAGGTGATGGATCTACAAGCTGCAATTGGTTCTTTGGTCCCTCCGTACGACATCAAATCGAGCTACCGATCAGACTCCCTTCTCCCAAGTCTATGGGGCAGAAACAGTGATCCCCACGGAACTCATATACGGATCACCTCGAGTACTAGCATAGCATGAAGTAGAGCTAGAACAGCACCGACGTGATGACACTGTGCTACTTGAGGAGAACCGTCTCCGGGCTGCTACGTATGCTGCATGTTACCAGCAAGCCATGCATCGCTATCACAGCGGCAGGGTTCATGCCCGGAGCTTTGAGGAAGGTGACCTTGTCCTTCGGCATGTTCAGTCCGCCAATGGTACAAACAAGGTGACGCCGAAGTGTGAAGGCCCTTACCTGGTAGTACGAGTCACCAGACCCGGCGTAGTCTGTCTGGAGATCGGAGATGGCTTGAGTTGCAAAACTTAAGGAACATTGAGAATCTCCGTAAGTTCTACCTGTAAGGCACGGCTGTCGGGCCTTGCCCGACAGCCACCCTTTTGTACAAGCCTTGCCAATGTTGCATGTAACCCTTTGTACAAAGCCAGACACAGACCCTGAGCAACAGATAAATAAACGAAGCACTGGGGGCCCCGAAGGAGCTTGCATGCATGCATAAACATATCATGAGCATAGCATGAGCCTGTAGATAAGATTGCATGTAGCTCTTTTTCATCTGCACTAAGCTACAAGGTTCTTACCGTGGACTTTATAAGAAGAAACGAAGACAAGGCTACATAGTGGTCCCCAGCAAGCCAAACAGATAAGTTCCTTCCTATCCATACGTGTTCTGTAAAGTGAAACTTGTGCATATGAAAACCTCACCACCTTAGCAGCATAGGTGCTCCCACCCTTTTGACTGGAACACTACTTCAGTCAGGCTGGTCGCAATGGCCTTTGATGGAAAATGTTCGGTGGGGGGGTGGTCCCTTTTTGTAGTTTTGTGCCTGGCAGGCCTAGCCCCGTGGCAACAAACTAATGGCACCGGCAGGATAGCCTGTCGGGGAAAACTTGTTTACTTAAATGTATAGAGGCACTCCACCTCTGGGTGAATTGAATACGAAGATTCGTGTGTTTTGCCAAGATTTTCTTTCCCGGGTCTGCTTGCTCACGTACGCAAATCCGTCCTCGAAACCTTAGCGTACCTTGCTAATCCTTGGAGAAATCCTGGGTCTTGCCTTCTATCATGCGCTTGACATGGTGTTGTAGTGCTGGGTCATCCGGCTGGGCCTTGCGCATCTCATCCTCGAGGGTAGGAGTAACTTCCAATATATTAGCAAGACTGGCATCAAAAATAACCAAATTGAGCTGAGCGATCTCTTCTTGGAGTTCAGGAGGCAAGGACTCCATTATTTCATTCGGACTAGCAGGCTTGCGGCTGAGGGCATCGGCAACCACGTTGGCTTTACCCGGATGATAATTTATTCCAAGGTCATAATCCTTGACCAACTTGAGCCATCTTCACTGTCGAAGGTTTAAGTTTGGTTGAGTGAATATATACTTGAGAGTCTTGTGGTCGGTGAATATCTGACACCTTTTTCCAATGAGGTAGTGTCTCGAAATTTTCAAAGCATGCACAACTGTGGCCAACTCCAAATCATGCATTGGATAGTTCCCTTCGTGAGGTCGTAGTTGTCGATATGCTATGCTACAACCTTGCCATCTTTCATGAGTACACATCCAATACCTCTCCTGGATACATCATAGTATACATCAAAGCTGCAGTAGATGTCTGGAAGAGTCAACACTCACTACAAAAAAAGACACATCTGTGACATTTTGGGCCGAACGAATTTTTTTTCTTTCATACACATGACACTTCTATGACGATAATTGTGACAAAACCCGATATCATCATAGATGTGGGGGATCCAACTTCTATGACAAAAAATCATGACAGAAAATGGGCTTTTCATCTTGGGCAGGCCGGAGACACAGCTGCATGACATACTTTGGGCCGTCCATGACGGAAAAACCGTGGTAGAAGCGAGGGGGAGGAAAATTTCGGGGAGTTCCCGGTTACGGTGGGAGGTCGGGGGCCGAGCGATGCGCGCTTCTCTCGTACACGTACGTGCGTGTGTGCGAGGTGTTGGCTCTAACTGAACCCGAGCGAGGCGTTGGGCTCTAACTGAACCCAAGCGATTGCACTGCAGGCTACACGTTACTGAACCCGAGCGATCGATCGATGGCTGTTAACTGAACTCGATCGAGTGATTCCTTCGCTACTACTGCTAACTGAAGCCGATCGATGCTGCCTCTGGAT
>NC_057809.1:294697036-294722270 GCF_018294505.1 Triticum aestivum
GTGGTGTTGCCTCTTGATGAACAGGACCCCGATCGAGCGAGCCGGTTGGGGCTGGATGAACAGGACCCCGTGGAGGGCTGGATGAACAGGACCACCCTGTGGAGGGCAGGATGAACAGTAGACGGTGGAGGGCATGGTGAACAGTAACCCGTGGAGGGGTGGTTGAACAGGAGCCCGTGGAGAGGGCTGGTTGAACAGTAGCTGGTGGCGTAGCACGCGGTGAATGCTGGATGAACAGGAGCCCGTGGATGAACAGTCGCCGGTGGAGGCTGGAGGAGGTCGACGGTGGATGAATAGTAGCTCGTGGTGGCTGGAGGGGGTCGACGGTGGAGATGAACAGTATCTCGTGGAGTCCCGTTTTGCGGTACGCCACACCCCTCCCGATGAACATGACCCCCGTTTCGACCGTAGCGCTCCAACACAAGTCTGTTTCGTCCGTTTTGCGGTACGCCACACCCCTCCCGATCAACAGGAACCCATTTGGACCATAGGAGGTCTGTTTCCTCCATATTGCGGTACGCCAGATCCCTCCTGATGAACAGGATCCCGTTTCGAACATGGCCGGTCGAACACAAGACTGTTTCCTCCATTCTGCGGTACGCCAGGCCTCATTTCCATCGCCTGTTCCGTCCACCCAATGAACACGACGCATTCCGTTGCCTCCCCATGAACACGACGCATTCCGTTGCCTCACCATGAACACGATGCGTTCCGTTGCCTCCCCATGAACACGACGCATTCTGTTACCTCCCCATGAACACGACAACGACGTTGTTTCTCCGTTCTGACCCAGCCATGTCCACGAGTTCTGGCCGTACGTATGTGCGAGTAGGCGTTCGAGACCCCGCCCGTATGTAAACATACGTGGCCGTATTTTCTTTCTTGCACCCTGGCCCATGTACATACGTGTACATGCTACGTGTGCGCCTCTACTACGACATGTGCGCGCCTGTACATCGACTAGTATATATGTACATACACGTTCGCGACAGAATGACAATGCTACATACGCTTCGACCAGGTGGGTCCCGACTGTCACGCACTTCCTTGCGTGCGAAGATGTAGCTGGTGGGTCCCAGCAGTCAGGGGCAAACATTTTTTTCACGAAATAAGGTGGCCCGTCCGGTGGGTCCCCGCTGTCAGGTGGAGGAATAATTATTTTGCGTGTAATAAGGAGGCACTTCCTTGCTGTGGCCGTGGACCCAGCTATCAGCGTCTCCACGCACAGTACTCTTCCGATGGAAGTCGGTCATTGACCACATTGACCACGCCGCACCGAGAGCATCACGGCGGTGGACGACGGCAAGGCCTAGGAAGGGGACGACGCGGAGCCGGGGAAGACGCGGCAGTGGAAGCCCACATGGAGAGGAGTACAAGGGTTCACTGGTTCGGCTGCGGTGTGAGGCTGCCGTCGCTGTAGGGCCTGCCAGCAGTGGGAATAGTAGGGGGCGGTGAGGCCTCTGCGGCAGCACAGCTGGCCACGGGAGGCAGGAGCATGTGGCACGACCGGCGCTGCTTTGGGCGGCTGGAGCAAGAAGACCAGAGGTTGAAGAAGCACTACGGCCGTTGGATGGACATCGTACGGTCACTGGAGCTAGAATCATTCATGTTGACTAAGTTGACAAAGCCCTTCATCCCCGTCAACTTAGTAGGCCCACAAGTCAGCCTCCCACTAAGGTGGGTCCCAGCTAGCCGGGGGAGTATTCATTTTTTTTGTGCGTAATAAGGAGGCACTTCCGGTGGGTCCGAGCTGACAGCGGGGGGAACGTTTTTTTCGCGAAATATGGTGGCCCGTCCGGTGGGTGGCAGCAGTCAGGGGATACCGATTTTTTCGCAAAATACTGGTGGCCCATCCGGTGGGTCCCCGCTGTCAGGTGGAGGAATAATTATTTTCCGCGTAATAAGGAGGCACTTCCTTGCGGCTGTCGTGGACCCAGCTGTCAGCCTCTCCACGTACAATACTCTTCCGATGGAAGTCGGTCGTTGACCACATTGACCACGCCATGCCGAGAGCACCACGGTGGTGGACGATGGCGAGGCATAGGAAGGGGACAACGCCGAGCCAGGGAAGACGCGGCAGTGGATGCCCATGCGGAGAGGAGTACGAGCGTTCATCGGTTCGGCTGCGGTGTGAGGCTGCCGTCGCCGCAGAATAACAGGGGGTATGGGTGGGTAGAGGGATGCCCTGGCCAGCGGTGGGAGTAGTAGGGGGCGCTGAGGCCTGCGCGGCAGCACAGCCGGCCTTGATAAGACGAAAAGAACTTGAACAGAAGGGCACAACACTCCGGTTAAATGGATAGGCATGAAAAGAACACGATCCTGACAACACAAGAAGAAGGGTTGAAGAGAGCAACATCACAATGCCTCTGGACAGAAGAAATAGAAGATAGATAATTGAAATAAAAGAATGGAGGAGAAAATGCCAACTTCTGTCACACTTGAGATTGAAAAGGCATCCTTAGTAGAAGGGTCGAACGGAGTAGTTGGAAAAATCCACAACGAAAAGTATAAGCTTGATGTGGTCTTGTCGCGTACATCTCAAATTATGAGGTGACAACATGCCACTCACGGAAAAAAGAATTGGATTGATATGAACAAATTGACGAGAAACTAATTCACCGGGAGGATAAAAGAAAACTTGGATCAATTATACGCGCCATTAATAGCATTATGTTATGATGAACCACTTGCAATGATTTAGATGGATCTCCATGATAAGTAGAGCTTGGAACTCCGGTAAAGAAAAGATAAAGCATCTCGAACTGAGAATATGATATGATGAACCACTTCGGAAAAAGGAATTAATCACTTGGATGGAACAAGAATAAGAATTATGTTATGCGTATACTTCACCAATTTAAATTGATGACAATCAACGGATTTGGCATATTACTTATCCTCGTAGAAAGATTAAGATAGATATAGCGCAAACTTGAGAAGGTCTTCAACGAACCACCGGTAGAATTTGAAAAGCACGAATGCATAGATATGATACACGAAGGAAGAAAAACTCTTGAACGAATCACCGTAAGAATTGAAAATGAATGGAGTAAAGATAAAGAAACACCGGGAAGAATTAGCAAATGAACGAAGATGCTTGAGTGAATTTAGACCCATGAGAACGAAAAGATTACGAGCTGATTATAGAGTCCTTGATTTAGACACCGGTATGATTTAGAGTATGAGAGTTGAAAGCTGGAATGAATAAGTCTTCTTAAATGATGGGCTTCGGGGAAAAGAAATGGAAAACAACTCATCAAATGCTCCGGATGGGTGAAAAGAATTCTCACAATCGAAAAATAATTATGAGAGGATGGCAACAAGCTAGAATCACGAATCTTGAAGAGAATGGAGCAAGATTAAAGAGAAACTCTTCTTCGGTCTTCAAAATCCGAGAATGACGACGAGAAACACCACCATGAATTATTGAGGCACACCGGAATGAAGAATAGAAAGGTTGAGCCAACGATGAAAAGAATTTTGAAAGATCTTGGAGAAAGACATTTGACTGATGGTAAATCATTCTTACGTCAAACTTCGAAAAGAATTTGAGAATACCTCCGAGAAAATAAGAAGAGTCAGGTAAGATCCTGGGAAAAGACCTGTGGGTTAGGGCCCACTCAAAAGAAACACCGTTGAAAAGATTACTTGAAAAGGAGAAATCACCGGTTGAATTAGATTACTTGAATGAGATAACATCCTCGAAAGAGCTTGAAAGGATCTTGAATGACAATACGAGCCTTTTGAGAAAACTTGAGCACGCCGGAACAAATGAATAGCGAGAAGTGAATTATTATGAAGTGCACCGATATGAGAAGGCATTGAAATGAGGAAAAGGATATGACCAACAAAGCTTGAATTAGTTCCACCGGAGAAGAAAGAGAATGAATAATGATAACTTGAAGCTTCGTTAATATCTTCTTGAGAATCACCGGATAAGAACATTGACGAAAAGAATGGAGAGACTTCACACGAATAAAAAGATACGTGATTAAGAAATCTGAGTCCTTGAAGAAAACAAAGGGAGGGAGGGTGGGAAAAACAAAGACAACTTGGAGATGGATGAAACAAACACCATTGAGAAAACTGAGATTGAATCTTGCGGATGTTGAAAATGAACGGATCCACTTGAAGAGAGACACGCCGGTGAGAAGAATTGACATGACAATCTCAATAAACGAGAAGGATTAGTATTCACATAGGAATATGAGAACACCATTTGGGGAAGGTATGGAATCAACATTTGACTTCGAAGCAACTCGAATACCACAACTCAAAACAAAAACAAAGGATTGGCTTGCGGAATAAGCCAGAACAAACATATGATAGAGATTTCGTGCGAAGTTTTCGTGGTGGGGCCTACACGGGCTCGATCGTACTAAACTGAGGTATTGCAGAACTGCAACGATAAAATTATGACGACAACACCTCAGAGCTCAACTCCCCGGGACACTTCCACAAAACCCCTGACAGGAGGCACCAAGACAATGTTCTCGTCACAAAACCATCGGAACGATTCCAAGATACCCGCGTGATCCTAAAATTTTTTTTAGAGAAATTTGAGAAGAGAAGAGTCAAAACTCTACGTCAGGATGCCTTACCAGAGCGATGAAGGGACTGGGAATTAAAAGAATTCCTAAACTCTCCGATATATAATTCCTAAATGACTCAAAACATTTTTCTAGACACAACTCGGCCGCTAAAAACGATCAAGCAATGGTGCTCCTAATGTCGGGGAAGGCTCTGATACCAACTTGTAACGCCCTCGATGCGGCTATATCTCCCACGTGTCGAAGCACGACTTAGAGGCATAACCGCATTGAAAGCAATGTCGCAAGTGAGGTAATCTTCACACAACCCATGTAATACATAAGGGAAAGAAATACATAGTTGGCTTACAATCGCCAGTTCACACAAATACATGAATAAAGCATTACATCATCCAAATACAATCAAGGTCCGACTATGGAACCAAAATAAAAGAAGAACCCCAAATGCGACAAGGTCCCCGATCGACCCCAACTGGGCTCCACTACTGATCAACTAGAACGAAACAAAACAAAGGTCAAGATCTTCATCGAGCTCCTCCTGAGCTTGGTTGCGTCATCTGCACGAACTCATCGGCACCTGCCAGCTGGTTTTGGAAGTAACTGTGAGCCACGGGGACTCAACAATCTCGTACCCTCGCGATCAAGACTATTTAAGCTTATGGGTAAGGTAAAAGGTATGAGGTGGAGCTGCAGCAAGCGACTAGCATATATGGTGGCTAACATATGCAAATGAGAGCGAGAAGAGAAGGCAAAGCACGGTCAATAAAATTATGATCAAGAAGTGATCCTAGAACAACCTACGTCAAGCATAACTCCAACACCGTGTTCACTTCCCGGACTCCGCCGGAAAGAGACCATCACGGTTACACACGCAGTTGATTCATTTTAATTAAGTTAAGGTTCAAGTTATCTACAACCGGACATTAACAAATTCCCATCTTCCCATAACCGCGGGCATGGCTTTCGAAAGTTCAAATCCTTGCAGGGGTGTCCCAACTTAGCCCATGACAAGCTCTCACGGTCAACGAAGGAATAGACCTCCTCCCGAGACATTCCGATCAGACTCGGTATCCCAGTTCTACAAGACATCCTCGACAATGGTAAAACAAGTCCAGCAAGACCACCCGCTGTGCCGACAAATCCCGATAGGAGCTGCACATATCTCGTTCTCAGGGCACACCACATAAGCTAAGCGTACAGGAGTCGACGTAACCCAAGTTGCCAAGGGATGGCCCTGCACGGTGCTCTGGGTTGGACCAACACTCAGAGGAGCACTGGCCCGGGGGTTTAATAAAGATGACCCTTGGGCTGGCCGACCCAAGGGAAAGAAAAAGGCTAGGCGGCAAATGGTAAAACCAATGTTGGGCCTTGCTGGAGGATTTTTATTCAAGGCGAACTGTCAAGGGGTTCCCATTATAACCCAACCACGTAAGGAACGCAAAATCCGGGAACATAACACTGATATGACGGAAACTAGGGCGGCAAGAGTGGAACAAAACACCAGGCATAAGGCCGAGCCTTCCACCCTTTACCAAGTATATAGATGCATTAATTAAATAAGATATATCGTGATATCCCAACAAAATATCCATGTTCCAACATGGAACAAGCTTCAATCTTCACCTGCAACTAACAACGCTATAAGAGGGGCTGAGCAAAGCGGTAACATAGCCAAACAACGGTTTGCTAGGACAAGGTGGGTTAGAAGCTTGGTTTAACAATATGGGAGGCATGATAAGCAAGTGGTCGGTATCACAGCATAGGCATAGCAAAAGAGTGAGCAACTAGCAAGCAAAGATAGAAGTGATTTCGAGGGTATGGTCATCTTGCCTGAGATCCCGCAAGGAAGAAGAACGAGTCCATGAAGAAGACAAACGGACATAGACGAACGGGTCCTCACAACACGACGTTACCAGAACCAGCCCGAAGAAGCAAACACCGGAAAGAAGCACACAACATAGTAAACAATCATCACATAACATGGCATGATGCACAAACAAGTATGATGCATGTCCGGTTTAAATATGCATGGCATGGCAAAGTGCACAAACAATACTACAAATTAAGTGGATCTCAATATGCAAGGAGTTGCATATTGACAAAACACCACATGACTTATTTAGTTCTCTCTCGGTTATGTACCCAACAATATTAAATGTTATTAAGCATGGAAAGAGGTGAAGCATAAAAGAAACTATCTAACTAAGCAATTTAAATGGGGCTGGATATAACAAACAACAAATCCGGTAAATCCCTATATGCATTAGCAATTTAATGCAACAAGAATTTAAACATTTTAATTGTTGTTACTATGATGCGGATGACATGGGAAAGTTTTATGCAAGTTTTAAAGAAAATGTTGATAAGAGCATAATACGGAGCATATGTCATCGTGGCGGAAAGAAAGGATGCCACGGCGACGATAACGGAAACGGTACCACGGCAACATTCCAGTTCCGGTAACTCGATTGAGATATTGATGCAAAGGAGAAGTGTGCGGGTGCGTGCAAAAGATGGTGGGGCGCTCCCGGATACCGGGTTCCCACATGTCGGTGGCAAGGCAAAAGAGGGGCAACGTGCACCGATAGTTCAGACTCGAGGCAAAACAAGGGTGCATCTCATACAACATGCATTCATTCGTTCACGGGCGTCGTCTCGAGGTTATACCTTCGAAGCGTGCAAATCGGACGGTAGTGGAAGTAGGGGTACATGATGTCTTGTTGAAAATCACGGCGGCGGTAGTTGTACCCATGTTGTCGTCGAACTTGATGGAACCAATGTCCTCGAGGGTAGTCGTGGGAAGTAGTCGTACCCGCGAACTTGTCGGATCCACAACGACGGTAGTTGTTCACTGCGCTTGTGACTCGTGGTTCTTCAGGCAACGATAGTCATGCACGTCCGTAGATGTTCGGGGTCGCGACATGAAACTTGACTTCCACGGGGTCATTGAGGGTCGACGGTAGTGGTTCATGTTTTGAAGCCGTTCGAGTCATCGGTGGAGGAACTTGGCGGTCCATGTAGTCGAACTTGGCGCATCCGAATGGTACTTGGTGAATCCCCGTAGTCGTGCACGGGTCGTAGAGGAAGCGTTTCGGTCTGTTCTAGTACGAGCATCCATATGGTCTTGCCGAGGCGCAGTGCAGGTCGCAGGGGAAGGAGAGGCCGACGCGGGCTCTTGCGTGTGGGGTCGAACGAGGGGAGGAAGGATATCGGGAAG
Source organism: Triticum aestivum (assembly GCF_018294505.1). Taxonomy (NCBI): domain Eukaryota; kingdom Viridiplantae; phylum Streptophyta; class Magnoliopsida; order Poales; family Poaceae; genus Triticum; species Triticum aestivum. The sequence continues at coordinate 294,704,804 of NC_057809.1, forward strand.
AGGAGGTTGGCGGTGCTGGGAGATCGAAGAAAGAGGAGGGGGATCAAGCCAGTCTTCCTGGCACGATGCGTGTGTTGCGCGGCGGCGTACAGGAACGAGAGGGAGAGATGGGGATCGAGTGGAGGGGATCGGGGTAGCTAGGTTTATGGAGCTGGTGGGGCGGCTGGGCCTTAGAGGCCAGCGCTGGGGTGGGCCTAGGGAGGCCCAAGTGGGCTGCGGCTGGCCTGAGGTGCAGCTGGGCCTAAATGGCCTGTTGGGCACCCTCTCTCCCACTCAAAAGAGAAAAAACAGAGATAAGGAAGAAAAGAAAGAGAGGATAGGGGACGAAGTTGGACATGCGGTCGTAGAGGAAGCGTTTCGGTCTGTTCTAGTACGAGCATCCATATGGTCTTGCCGATGGTGTATTTGCCGAGTACCATGGAGGCGGTCTTGGCATGTAACGAGCAACAATGTGGTTCATAGACAAGGAGAAGGCCAACCCAGACGTTGTGCGGTGTTGGCCTCAGGAGGGCCATGGCATGGTGCAGACAGGAGGAGGGGGCATCTTCCCGTTCGCGCGCGAGGAAGGAGCACAAGCAGCGGAGGGGAAGAAGGCACTACAGCCACCCAGATGCAGAGACGATGCGTGAAGGCTGGAGGCCGGGGACGGCGAACGAAGCAGCAGCGAATAGGATCCGGCGACTCGGCTCTGGCTGCTCGATGCAGGGGCGTGGCAGGGACCGGTGCAGGGGCGCGCCGGGGGAGGTTCGGTCGTCGCCGGCGGCTTGGAGGGGATAGGGCGCTGGGGCTCTGGGAAGATGGACTCTGGGAAGATGAACATGGTGTGAGGCAGCGACCTGCGACGTCGCCGGCGCGGGCGCCATGGCGGGGAGGCAACGAGGATCCGGGCAAGGGGATCGACAGCAGAGGCGCAGTGCATGTCGCAGGGGAAGGAGAAGCCGACGCGGGCTCCTGCGTGTGGGGTCGAACGAGAGGAGGAAGGAGATCGGGAAGAGGAGGTTGGCGGTGCTGGGAGATCGAAGAAAGAGGAGGGTGATCGAGCCAGTCTTCCTGGCACGATGCGTGTGTTGTGCGGCGGCGTACAGGAACGAGAGGGAGAGATGGGGATCGAGTGGAGGGGATCGGGGTAGCTAGGGTTATGGAGTTGGTGGGGCGGCTGGGCCTTAGAGGCCAGCGCTGGGGTGGGCCTAGGCAGGCCCAAGTGGGCTGCGGCTGGCCTGAGGTGCAGCTGGGCCTAAATGGCCTGTTGGGCACCCTCTCTCCCACTCAAAAGAGAAAAAAAACAGAGATAAGGAAGAAAAGAAAGAGAGGATAGGGGACGAAGTTGGACGCGCGGATAGTTTTCCCGGACTCACAAAAATGAGTTTGACCCAATAAAAATAGAAATGACAAGATTGAAAGATATAAATTCAAACTCATTTGAATTTAATTCAAATGGGTTTGAACTGGGACTTGGTAAAAGGAAGGTCCAAAAATGTTCGGATTTTTGGAGGAGCCCCGGTAAAAGGGAAAAGAAATATTGGGCAAGGTTTGGAGATCAACTCGAAGCAGAGAAGGCATGGGGTTATATTTGCAAGTGTGTTCCGGTGAATTCCAACAAATGGAATATTTAATATAGCTCCCTACTATCGGGAGGGTATGTTATAAAGAGAAGTCACCAGGTGAATTCCCTCGGTTTAAATGGATCAAAGGTCCATGCCATTTATTTAGTTGAGTTAAGAAAAGAAATGACATGATGGCATGATGACATGATGCAATGCACATAATGCAATGATGAATGCAAAGAACCAAACAAAACATACGACGAAACCCGGAAACCCTGGAAGGCATCTGAAGCTCCGGTCTTGGGGCGTCACACGAGTAGAACACAAGTGAGTTGTGGGCGATACAAGTCATACTCCTTACCAGCATTTCATACTTTGGTTCAGCGGTATTGTTTGATGAAGCGGCCCGGACCGACATTATGCGTACGCTTACGCGAGACTGGTTCTACCGATGTGCTTTGCACATAGGTGGCTGGCGGGTGTCAGTTTCTCCAACTTTAGTTGAACCGAGTGTGGCTACGCCCGGTCCTTGAGAAGGTTAAAACAACACTAACTTGACAAACTATCGTTGTGGTTTTAATGCGTATGTAAGAACGGTTCTTGCTCAGCCCGTAGCAGCCACGTAAAACTTGCAGCAACAAAGTAGAGGGCGTCTAACTTGTTTTTGCAGGGCATGTTGTGATGTGATATGGTCAAGACGTGATAAGATATATGTTGTTGTATGAGATGATCATGTTTTGTTGAAGTTATCGATTGCTATGCGGTTTGAACGATAAAGATCTTCGTAGAATATGTAGGAGCCAATATGAGCATCCAGGTTCTGCTATTGGTTATTGACCAGAGACGTGTCTCGATCATGTCTACATAGTTCTCGAACCCGTAGGGTCCGCACGCTTAACGTTCGGTGACGATTTGTATTATGAGTTTATGTGTTTTGATGTACCGAAGATAGTTCGGAGTCCCGGATGAGACCGGGGACATGACGAGAAGTCTCGAAATGGTCAAGACGTAAAGATCAATATATTGGACGACTATATTCGGACATCGGAAAGGTTCCGAGTGATTCGGGTATTTTTTGGAGTACCGGAGAGTTATGGGAATTCGCCTGGGAGTATATGGGCCTTGTTGGGCTTTAGGAGAAAGAGAGAGGAGAGGCTGCGCGCCCCCCAATGCTTAGTCCAAATTGGACTAGGGGGAGGGGCGGCGCCCCCTCCTTCCTTCTCTTCTCTTTTCCCTTTTTCCTTCTCTCCTACTCCTACTACTTGGAAGGGCTCCTAGTTCTACTAGGAAAGGGGGAATCCTACTCCCGTGGGAGTAGGACTCCCCTAGGGCGCGCCATAGAGAGGGCCGGCCCTCCCCCTCCTCCAATCCTTTATATACGGGGAGGGGGGCACCCCTTGGAGAAACAACAAGTTGATCACAAAGATCTCTCCCAGCGTGTGCGGTGCCCCCCTCCACCATAATCCACCTCGGTCATACTATAGCGGTGTTTAGGTGAAGCCCTACTGCATTAGCTTCATCAACATCGTCACCACGCCGTCGTGCTGACGAAACTCTTCCCTGAGCTCTACTAAATCATGAGTTCGCGGGACGTCACTGAGTTGAACGTGTGCTGAGCGCGGAGGTGCCGTACGTTCGGTACTGAGGATCGGTCGATCGTGAAGACATACGACTACATCAACCACGTTGTCATAACGCTTTCGCTTAACGGTCTACGAGGGTACGTGTACTACACTCTCCCCTCTCGTTGCTATGCATCACCATGATCCTGTGTGTGCGTAGGAATTTTTTTGAAATTACTATGTCCCCCTACACTTTCTACAGTTGCCCTAGGCCTCCTTTTATAAACAAATGGGTCACCATAGTGGAAAATCAGTCATTATGCACTGATTAGATAGTGAACAGTTCTATCATACCTAACTTTGCAGGCTGACAGGGCGCATTAAATGCACCGCTCAACGTCACATCGTTGCTTGCCCGGCAGGCCTTGCCGGGCTGTTTTGCTAGCTTCACACCTGCTCGCTCGACACGTCGCAGGATGCGTGTCGCCTGTAGGTATTTCCTGTAGGAACTGGCTGCCATGTGGCAAACAGCAGCCACTTAATTTCTTTGGAGTTTGATACCGCACCTATCGACTACGTGCGTCATGGTGAGGTGGTGTGGTGGTTCTACTTTTGCTAGTCCTGGCAGGCCCTGCCGGTATGGCTTCGAGGCTTGCTTCTAGGGGTGACCCCGTCCGTGCTAGGCTCGCCTGCCTAGCAAGGGAGGTTTTTACATTAGCAGTATCTTGCTCTTCTGGCTAGTCTCGCCCTTCTTGTCCTGCACATTGGTCCTTTGAAGGACTGATTCTTTGTGCTCCGCTCTGACCTTGGTGTTGTAATTTGGTTCACGTGCCTGTGCACAGTCTGGGTAATGGACCCAGGGTTTGTTGCAATGACAGCAGTTGTGGCTACAATTATTTTCAGTTCGATGGTCTACTTGTCGGATCTCCTTCTCTGTCATCGCTGCTCGCGGTCTTTGACATAATGATCGGCCCATTTGGCTCCGCATCCAATGTCGTTCACATAGCCACCGCCGGTGGATGCAACGGTTCCTTGCCGAGGGTCACATTGATCGACCGGTTAAGAGGAGTGTTCCACCTAGGCGTGGACCCTTTAGATCTCTAAGGTTCTGCAAGTTGCCTTGCCAGTTCTTCTTCAAGTTTCCTAATTTGGTGATCAGCGGAAAATTGCCCGGACTTATATTCATAATGGTACCGGCCCCTGACATAGTTATATTCGAGGGGGTCTTTGAATTGCTTGAATTAGTTTGGGATGCCGTTTGCTGCAAGTATAGAGTCATGCTTGTCCCACACGGGCTTCTTCCTAACAAAACCATGGATTCTGTTGGTGTGGTTACTTAATGTCTTTGATCGCATATCCTCCCCCAATGTCGACTGGCTCTGCACCACAGGTTCTTTGTATTTTGCACCTTGAAAATGTTCCAGTCATCTGCACTAATGGTGGGCCACTTCTCCTTGATCATGGAGTAATCTTCATTAACCTCTTTTCTTGGGGCTGATTTCCAAGAACTCAAATTCTTTGAGAACTTATGGATTGCATGGTTGTGGACCTGGTTCTTTGGGTACGATAGGTTGTCGTACTCATCAGGAAACTTAAATCTAGCGTGCACCCTTCTTATGAGGAGTTCTCGCAGATTTTGTTTGCCAGAATCCCTTATATTGGACTCGTTGATGGAGCAGACTTCTCGAAGGATGACACCTAGGGTGTTGCCGTAGTGAGACATGGCCTTCCATGGACTAACGGGCTCACTAGTGGTGTTGACTCGAGTGACCACAATCATGTCGCTACCGATAGCATTTCGGCTCCTAGGTTTCTGCTGCTTCTTGGTTTTTGGAGCATCCTCCTCCTCATTCTTAGCACAATATTCACCCATATCATCTTCATCATTATCAGCATCCTTATCAGGATTACTATCCTCACCAGGAACATCTTTGTAGCCACTACCTTTGATGTAGCACTCATCTGGATTTATATCCCCCGACCCCTGAAGATCTTCTCCATAGTCATCATCGTTTCCATGTGTGTCCGTAAATACATCTTTGCTGTTGGCCGAATTTGTCGAAGAAGAGCCCATGTCGCATTGACGGGCAGATGATGCGGCGGCGGGCGGCGACGAGGGCCTGTGGCGACGGAGGCCCGAGATACCTTGAGTGTTAGCATGAAGCGAAATCTGCCCCAAATCGGCTAAGGGAATGGTGAAAATAGCTATGGCATTGTTGACGTCACCAACGCCATAGCTATTTAGCAACGATGTTACCTACGTCGCCAATGCCATAGCTATGTTTCACAAATTATTAGCCCCTTTAAATTGGGTCAAATCGACCTTCACACGCCAAATTCCATTTAGCGCTATATTTTGCATGTACCTATATTTATTTTATTAAGATTGAAATACACATACAGTCGATACACACTGCGTGCTGCTTAATAATAAAAGATACATATAATATTAATTAAGTGTGGCGACATCGTTTCTGAATTCTCTCGACAGAACTTTCTACACTACCCAACAACGCGTTTCGGCTTCTTTTTTTCCACTTTGCTTTGAGCTGGACTTCACTTTCCTGTTGATAGATGCCAGATTGTTTATCATCACCATGCTCTAGATCTTACTTCTTGGACAAATCTTTATCGCTATGTTCTTTCTGTCTTTTGTACAAAGGACTTCTCACTTCCTGAACCTCTGCACGTACTTCGTGTCCGTCTGGCTGATTTTCATGTCCGATCTCTTTCTTCATGCCTCGTTCTTCTGGCTTTTCATCATGTAATGTATCTTCTTCGACTCCGGTATCCTCCTCCTCACCATGACTTGTCCATATTGTGTAACCAAGCATGATACTATGTTTCAACAAGTGCATCTTCACACGACCAGAGGAAGGGTCAATCAAAACTCCATTTTCACACTTCTTACATGGACATAATATCTCTTTTATGCCTCTGCGATTCATATCTTCCAATGCCACCTCAAAGCACTCATTTATAGTTCGACCCCTATAAATATATATATATGTAAGAATATTTTCATACCATTTCCTACAAAAAAGGTCTTTCAACACCATAATATATATATACCTTTTGCTAAAAAGTGAAGAACGGAAAATTGATCATATATTACCTAGATTAGATCGATATAGATGATACCGATAGCCGCGGTCGAGGGCAACAGACGGCCGGGTGTATTATTTAGGATCTGCAGAGAGAAACAAGCAGGATTAATGTTCACACGGCAGTATGAGCTAGCTAGATACGCACATCAATCAATCTATATATAGAGAGAACTGCATATACATATGGTGCACTACCATCTGAAACGCCAATACAATATCTGTTAACCGAAATTGGGCCCCACTTAAGCACTAATGGCGTGGCCACAAAGTCGCACGACACAAGTATCAGACACAGTGCTGGCGTAGGTGTTTTCCCAGCGCCAGCAGTAATCCGCGGAAGTGGAGGATTGCTGGGCCCATAGACTAATGGCGTACACTTGAAATCCTACACCAGCGCTATGCACCTACTAATGTCGTATCAAATAAGATGACGCCTCCACTATTTGGCTGCAAATGGCGCCCCAACAATGAGAGTTGTGGCTAGCACTTTTCCAACTAGTGCATTGTCACCCCAGGTATCCACATGCAAGACATACATCAAGTGTTCTCAAATCCAAAAAGCATTCAATCCGATAATAGTGAAGCCTCAAAGGTAAAAACTCAATTCATCACAACAAGATAGAGAGGGAGAAACACCATATGATCCAACTATATTAACAAAGCTCGCGGTACAACAAGATCGTGCCTAATGAAGAACATGAGAGAGAGAGATCAATCACATAGCTACTGGTACATACCCTCAGCCCCGAGGGTGAACTACTCCCTCCTCATCATGGTGGTCGCCAGGGTGATGAAGATGACCTCCAGTGGTGATTTCACTTTCCGATAGGGTGCCGAAACAGGGCTACAGATGAGATCGCTTTAGCACAGAGGCTTGCGGTGGTGGAGCGGAAGTTCTAGGTTAAATTACAGGGTTTTCTGTATTTATAGGATTTTCAGTGTTGTTTTCACGTCAGGGGGTGCCCGAGGGTCCCACAAGCTCGAGGGCACTCCTTAGGGGGGCAGGCTTGTGGCTCCCTTGGCCCCTCCCTGGTCCATCTCGGGTGCTCCATGGGTCACTTCTGGTCCATAAAAAATCATCGTAAATTTTCAGCCCATTCCAAGAACTTCTATTTGTGCATAAAAAACAATGCCACGGTAGTTCTGTTGAAAACATTGTCAGTCCGGGTTAGTTTTATTCGAATCATACCAAAACCATATAAAATTGTTATAAACATGGCATGAATACTTCATAAATTATAGATACGTTGCGGACGTATTACAAGGAAGCACATATTTCAAATACATAAGAACAGTAAATGGAGTTGTCCACACATCATACGAATCTGCTTGTGAAGCACTAGGATTTCTCGATGATGACAAACTGGCTTGACTGCATCAATGCGGCATCATATTGGGTGACAAGCCACCAACTAAGACAGATATTCACAACAATAGTATGCTATGGCAGAGCTATAATAAAAAACTAGGGCGGGCCATGTTAGGCATTCACTCATACATGGACCGTCATTTTGCTCACTGACCACACTTCTATTCATGCATATGCAGATATGCTGTAAGTTGGGGGGGCCATGGCATTGTTTAGCCCCAAGTAAGCTCCGCCAGTCATATTATGCCAATGTGAAGTCACAAAGGCAAAATAATTGTGGGAATCATGCTAGGAAGTACTAAGTGAAGACATGGAGTATAGACAGACAAAAGTCTTGAACTATCCTACACTTTGTCTCACACCTTCACAGAAGCAAGGACACGCCTTCATGGAAATAGTGAAGTTCATGTGACAAGTTGGAAAGACACTTAGGGAATATCCCGGAATAGAACTTCCAGATTCTTTAGAAATAAAGGAACTTGGAGACAAACTACTCAATGAAGAGATTAATTACAACAAAGATGATGAAAAAGAAGAGCATTTGAGGATTTGGTACTCTCAACTATGAACAATGTCTTGCATTTGACTAAATAATGGAATATGTTGACAGAGATTTGGGAAATTAAATATTGGTGGACGGCTATGGCGGGACAAGTAAGACATACCTACAAAAGGCAATCACAACAAAGCTGCATTGTCAGTGCAACAAACACAGGGCATATGTTGCCCAGACTATACACATGCACATGAGAAAAGTTGCAGCATCCAAGACAAGGCCAAGCAGGAGAGATAGCTATTTGAGGAATCAAAGGGTGGATCAAGAAGGCCAAGACCAACCAAAGGAGCAAGATATCACTAAGGAAAACCTCCCTTGCTGGGCTGGCAAGCTTGGCGAGGTCGAGGTTGCCCCGAAGAAAAGTCTCAAGACTACCCCGACAAGCTCACTGGGTACGATGAGGGCGGATTACCCGGCCAAGGCTCCACCGCTCCACCTCACAGCAATGCAAGTCACTTATCAGTGTTGTGTCAAGCCCCCAAGTGATTAAGTGGCTGTTACTTGTCATGTGGTAGGTATTTCCGAAGGAATTCACCTCCAAATGACACCCGTCCAGGGACGTGTCATGTAGGCAGGCGAGGAGGTGGCCGAACAGCACGGCAAGGCTTGCTGGGCTACACCACGATGTGACACTAAGCGATGCATTTAATGTACCTTGTCCTGTTTGCAGAGTTAGGTATGATAGCACTGTTTGCTATCTAATCAGTATGCAATGACTGATTTTCCATTGTGGTGACCCCTTGACCTATAAAAGGAGGGCCGTGGCAACCTTAGAAAGGACTCAGACCCTTGTACACTCATACACGTGTAGCTGCTCTTGTCTCGAGGGAACCTTGCCGGGCTAGAGCATCGTGTCTCCACCACGGTCCTCTCATCAACCCACCAAAGAAGGAGTAGGGTATTACACCTCACGGTGGCCCGAACCTTGGTAAAAACTTCCCGTGTGATCACTGCCATGCTGCTCTGCACCCTCCGCTGTTTGTGAAATGGGTTCTTCCCCCTGCGGAACCACAAAGGGGCTGATGGCCCCATAGGTGGTCGTGTTTTCCCACGACATCTTTGGCATGCCAGGTAGGGGGAAGCGCTTATGTGAACCTAAGAGTGTAAGCAGCGCGTCATCTTCATCATTATTTTCTCCATCAATGGCTTCGTCAACCATGGCACCCAAGAAAAAGTCTGGTGCTGCAGCTCACCCGTGCACCTCAAAGTCCCCTTCATGTGTGGCTACCAATGGCGTGGGGGCTACATGGACGCACGGGGACATGTACGCCGCGGGGGATGTGGCCGGCACAGGTAGCGTTGTCCCCACTCCCCCTGCAGCCAAAGCTGAAGAAGGAGGCACCAGAGAAGGACAGCGCCCACAGCATCCCAGCGGCCTCTCCACAATATCGAAGGACGGAGCCGCAGCGATGGCGCTCTCTCCAGGGCGAACCACAACCCTGTGGCCGCCCCCGGTGCGGGTGCGGCTATGGGACACACACCACCCCCGGGACGAGCTGGCCAAGCCGGTGCGCCGAACAGGGTTGTCGATCCCCAAGCGCATCCACCTCGTCACCGCGCCACCTTGGCAACTGGCTCACGGCGACGAGAGCACGGTGCTGCCACTATCGGCACTGTCAGAAGCCAGGCGACATCACGATCTACGTCATCGTCCATGCCGAGCACTACTTCAGAGGCCATTGCACAGGCCCAGCTCCTATTGAGATTTCCGCCAGCGGCCGATCAGATGGATGAGTGGAGGGCCACCATTCAGAGCTTGATCAGTTTCACCGAGGCGGGACGATCACAGTGAGAAGGCCCGCCACGGCCTCCACAGGCGGCGACAACAGCCTGAGATGCTGGCCGTACCGAAGGGGCCACCCCCATGGTGCAATCCCCTCCGGAGCAACCAGCGTAGGGGCCGCAGGCGGAGCCACACAACCAAGAACCCGACAATGTATCTATGGCTTCATCCGATCCTCGAGCACATGGAGACCAGCAACGAGTCCTAGGAGACAGGCGGAGGGAAGACATGCGCGTCACTATCAAGCGACGCTGCGAAACCCGCCACCAGACTGATAGGCGCAACAGCCGCAACATTGACAAGCCCATGCCCGGTGAAGGTGGGTACCTGCCTTTCGAGGTTGGGTGCCCCGCCTTCACTCGCGAGCTACGGCAAGTCCGTTGGCCATCTACTCACATGTCCAAGTTGTAAATACCAGAGAAGTATGATGGAAGATTGAACCCGACAGAGTTCTTGAGCATCTACACCATCGATGTTCAAGTTGCCGGGGGAAGAGACGAGAGGGTATACGCCAACTACTTCCCTTTGCCACTCAAGGCACACGTGAGGTGATGGCTGATGCACTTGCCAGAGAATTCCATCTCGACCTGTGCTGACCTGTGCCATGAGTTTGTTGGGGCCTTCACGGGCGGCCATCAATAACCAGGGCGGACCAGCGACTTGTAGCTCCTCACACAAAAGGAAGGAGCAAGTTTGCGGAAGTACATGCAGAGGTTTAGCCGGGTGCACAGGAACATTCCAGATATCCACCCGGCATCTGTGATAGCTGCTTTCTAGTCCAACGTGCACAACCGCAGGATACGTTCTAAAATGAACATCTAGTTGCCCAAGACTCTGAATGAGCTATACACTCCAGTGGATAAGTGTGCCCAAGTAGAAGAGCGAAGGAGACTCCTCAGTGAAGAAGATGGCATTGACATTGACTCAACGGATGACGATGACGCCGCCAATCAAAAGAAGAAGAATAACAAGAACAAGAAACACAACAAGAAACATAAGGACAAAGTAGTGCTAGCTGTTGAAGGGTTGAGCACCCTAAGTACTAGCAAGAAGGCTAAGGCCGAGGCTCCCGGCAAGGAAGTTGCCGCGTGCACTAATTGCCGGGAAGCCGCGGCTACCGAGAAGGCCGGGGAGGCTGACGGGCCGTACTGCAAGATCCATCGGACCAAGGGACACGATCTTCAGGAGTGTCATCAGGTTGAACAACTCGTCAAGAAGCAGAGGGCCGAGTACGAGAAGCGTGACAAGGAGAAAGACCAAGATGGCATTGGCGGGAAATGCCGGAGTGGCAGAGGAGGTCGCCCCGGCAAGGCCCATCAGTATCAAGGGAAACCTACCAGTGGCCATGTGAAGAAGGAATGCGATGGTGAGAGTGATGAGGGAGATGAAGAGGAAACCAGCGAGCAGGAGTTCCTGAAAGCATTGACGCCCTATGCATTGACGGAGGTGCGTCCTTGCACTCCTCTCACCACCAGCTTAAACAGTGGGCGCGTGAAGTCACTGTCGTGGAGCCAGCGGTAGATTCTCAGAAGCCTCTCAAGTGGTCCCGCATGCCCATCATCTTTGATGAGGGGGATCACCCTGACCGCACCATCGCGGTAGGGTGTTTTCCGTTGTTGGTCTCACTAACGATCCGCAACCTCAAGGTCACAAAGATGTTGGTTGACGGCAGGGCCGGGTTGAATCTGATTTCTCCCAAGGTTATCAGCGAACTCCATATAGAAGATGAAGAGCTCAAGGTTATTGGTACTTTCCAAGGGATTAACCCCGGCAGGAGTGGTCCTAAGGTGAATATCACACTGCTGGCAACGTTCAGGGGGGGAATTAAACTACCGGACTGAGAAGATTGTGTTTCTTGTGGTTGTCCTCCCCCTGCCATACAATGGAATCCTTGGTCACCCAAACCTGGCAAAATTCATGGAGGCATCCCACTATGCCTACAACATTCTGAAGATGCCAGGTCCAATGGGCATCATTTCCATTCCATCAGACCTGGCAAAATACGCAATCATATGCATGGACAAGATGTACCAAGAAGCAGTCGTTGCAGAGGCCGCGGAAGCTACTGCTCCTGCTTCTGCTAAGGAAAGCAAGAAAGGTAAGAAAGCTAGGAAGGTTGCCAACAAGGATTCCCGGAAGCGCACTTCTTCGGAGTGCACTGCGCTTGTTGGTGACTTGCCGGAGAATTCCAATAGCAAGAGATCCAAGGCTGTTGCACCCACTGTGAAGAAAGTCCCGGCAGGACTGGCTGGTGCCGATGGTACATTGACTGTTTGTGCCACCCTTGACGACAAATAGGAAAGTGCGCTCATTGCCTTCCTGCAGGCGAATGTCTATGTGTTTTCTTGGCAACCATCTAACATCCCCGGTGTTCCCAGGGAGGTAATCGAGAACCACCTAGTTGTTTGCCCACATGCCCGGCCCGTCAACAGAAGGTCCGGAAGCAAGCTTTGGAGAGGAAACAGTTTAGCTGAAGAGATCAAGAAACTTGAGGCAACTGGTTTTGTAAGAGGAGTATTGCATCTAACATGGTTAGCAAATCCAGTGGTGGTGTGCAAGGCGAATGGGAAATCTAGGCTTGGCATATGTTTCACAGATCTGAATAAAGCATGCCCGAAGGACCCATTCCCCTTGCCGCGCATCGACCAAATTGTGGATTCCACCTCCGGGTGTGACCTGCTTTCCTTCCTGGATGCCTACTCTAGATACCACCAGATTTTCATGTCCAAGGAGGATGAAGAGAAGACTGCATTCATAAACCCATGCGGCACGTATTGTTTTGTATGGATGCCCTTTGGGTCAAAGAGAGATGGATCCAATTTTGTGAGAGCAGTACAGACTAGCTTTGAGTCCCGGCTACACAGAAATATTGAAGCCTACATGGATGATATAGTGGTCAAAACCAAGGACAGATTGACTCTCATTCAGGACTTGGAAGAGACCTTTGCAAATCCGTGCAAGATCAACTTGAAGCTGAACCCGGAGAAGTGTGTGTTTGGCGTTCCTTCCGGCAAGCTACTTGGCTTCTTCGTGTACCACCAGGGGATAGAGGCCAAACCCGACAAGATCAAGGTGATTGAGCAAATTCAAGCACCCAAGACAGTTAAAGACGCGAGGTGTTCGACTCGATGTGTTGCCGCGCTGAGCAGGTTCATTTCCATGTCCGCTGAGCGTGCCCTTCCGTTCTTCAAAATCTTGAAGAAGGAGGGGTCCATGGAGTGGACTCCGGAGGCAAACGTTGCGCTACAAAATTTGAAGACCTACGTTTCCTCTGTTCCCACCTTAGTCGCTCCTAAACCACAAGAGCCGTTGCTGCTATACTTAGCAGCGACCAATCAAGTGGTTAGTGCAGCGCTGGTGGCACGGCGGGAGGTGGATGAAGCGGCAGCAGAAACCGCCGCCCCCTCTTGTGAGGAAAGTGGACACGTACCGGCAAGGTCATCTGCAGATAAAAAAAAGAGCGGGCCAATGGTGACAGTTCCAAGGTTGCGGCAAGGAAGAAGGTGGTGCAGCGGCCAGTGTACTTCATCAGCTCCCTGCCACTGGGGGCTAGGTCGAGGTACTCTGGCGTGCAAAAGTTGATTTTTGGCCTCATCATGGCCTCAAGGAAACTGTGCCAGTACTTCCAAGCCCACGAGATCACGGTTGTCACCCGCTTCCCCTTGCAACACATACTGAGGAATCCTGAGGCCACCGGCAGAATGGAATGGGCTTCAGAGTTTTCCAGCTTTGGTTTGAGGTTTGAGAGCACGTCAACTATTCAGAGCAGAGCACTAGCAGAGCACTAGCAGAGTTCGTTGCGGAGTGGACGCCTACCCCTGACAAAGAAGAGCTGGAGACAATTATCCTTGGTAAGGAAGCGCCCCAAGTATGGATCATGTACTTTGATGGTGCCTTCTCCCTACAAGGTGCAGGAGCTGACGTGCTTCTCGTTGCTCCCACTGGGGAGCACCTCAAGTACGTCATTCAAATGCACTTCCCCCAGGAGAAGGCTACCATCAAGATTGCAGAATATGAAGGACTCATTGTCGGGCTCAGGATTGCAACAGAACTGGGAATCAAGAAGTTGATCATCCGTGGAGATTCGCAACTTGTGGTAAGGCATGTAACCAAGGATTATCAAAGTCCCTTGATGGAGGCATATGTCAAGGAAGTGAGGAAGTTGGAGGAGCGCTTTGATGGATTGCAAGTAGAGCACATACCACGTGCGAAAAACAGCATTGCTGATCATCTATCAAAGTGTGTTGCACAAAAACTCCCTGTGGAACCAGGGACTTTTGTTCTCCATCTGACTTAACCCTCCGTATCCCCGGCAACAGTGGCCAGAAAGAGGAGGAAACTAGACTTCGACAAGCCTCTCCCGGCAGAGCTTCCCGAAGCCCCCAGCAAAGAGCTTGGCAAGAACAACTCCCCTTCGATCGGTGAGCTACACCCTCCCACCAAACTACCAATCTTTGCGGTTGAGGCATGCACTCCCGTGAATGAGGAGGTGCCACTAATCCTCATTGTCGAGTCTCTTGCTCCAACTTGGGCACATCACATAGTCCATTTCCTCCAAACAGGAGAATTTCCCAAAGAGAAAGAAGAAGCTGAAAGAATAGCCTGAAGGGCCAGTATGTATCAGTTCGTTCATGACATGCTATATAGAAGATGGCCCAACGGTGTGAAATTGAAGTGCATTTGCCAGGAAGAAGGAAAGGAACTGCTGGCGGAGATACACAAGGGTATGTGTGGCTCCCATATTGGATCAAGGGCCTTGGTTGGAGAAGCTTTCCGGCAAGGTTTCTACTAGCCCGCGGCCCTCCAAGATGCAATTGAGCTACTCAGCAAGTGTGAAGGCTGCCAGTTCCATTCGAAGAATATCCATCAGCATACTCAAGCTCTCCAAACAACCCCTTTGTCATGGGCATTTTCAGTCTTGGGGCTTGACATCTTGGGCCCCTTCCCCCGTGCTACCAGGGGCTTTGAATTCTTGTATGTTGCAATCAATAAGTTTACAAAGTGGCCGGAATTGGAGCCCGCGAGGAAGGTGATCGCACAGTCCGCCATCAAGTTCTGGAAAGGATTGGTGTGCCGTTTCAGAGTACCTGCCAGAATCATCACTAACAATGGCACCCAATTCACAAGTCGCGCCTTCATGCAATACGTGCATTCCCCTCAGAAACAAGATCTCATTTTCGTCTGTTGCACATCCTAGAAGTAACGAACAAGCTAAGAGGGCAAACGCTAAAGTGCTGCGAGGAATCAAGACAATAACATCTGATAGGCTGTAGAAGTGTGGAAGGCGATGGATCTACGAGCTGCAATTGGTTCTTTGGTCCCTCCGTACGACATCAAATCGAGCTACCGATCAGACTCCCTTCTCCCAAGTCTATGGGGCAGAAACAGTGATCCCCACGGAACTCATATACGGATCACCTCGAGTACTAGCATACCATGAAGTAGAGCTAGAACATCACCGGCATGATGACACTGTGCTACTTGAGGAGAACCGTCTCCGGGCTGCTACGTGTGCTGCATGTTACCAGCAAGCCATGCATCGCTATCACAGTGGCAGGGTTCATGCCCGGAGCTTTGAGGAAGGTGACCTTGTCCTTAGGCATGTTCAGTCCACCAATGGTACAAACAAGTTGACGCCGAAGTGTGAAGTCCCTTACCGGGTAGTACGAGTCCCCAGACCCGGCGTAGTCCGTCTGGAGGTCGGAGATGGCTTGAGTTGCAAAACTTAAGGAACATTGAGAATCTCCGTAAGTTCTACGTGTAAGGCATGGCTGTCGGGCCTTGCCTGACAGCCACCCTTTTGTACAAGCCTTGACGATGTTGCATGTAACCCTTTGTACAAAGCCAGACACAGACCCTGAGCAACAGATAAATAAACGAAGCACTGGGGGCCCCGAAGGAGCTTGCATGCATGCATAAACATATCATGAGCATAGCATGAGCCTGTAGATAAGATCGCATGTAGCTCTTTCTCGTCTGCACTAAGCTACAAGGTTCTTACCGTGGACTTTATAAGAAGAAACGAAGACAAGGATACATAGTGGTCCCCAGCAAGCCAAACAGATAAGTTCCTTCTTATCCATACGTGTTCTGTAAAGTGAAACTTGTGCATATGAAAACCTCGCCACCTTCGCAGCATAGGTGCTCCCACCCTTTTGACTCGAACACTACTTCAGTCAGGGTGGTCGCAATGGCCTTTGATGGAAAATGTTCGGTGGGGGGCGGTCCCTTTTTGTAGTTTTGTGCCCGGCAGGCCTAGCCCCGTGGCAACAAACTAATGGCACCGGCAGGATAGCCTATCGGGGAAAACTTGTTTACTTAAATATATAGAGGCACTCCACCTCTGGTGAATTGAGTACGAAGATTCGTGTGTTTTGCCAAGATTTTCTTTCTCGGGTCTGCTTGCTCACGTACACAAATCTGTCCTCGAAACCTTAGCGTACCTTGCTAATCCTTGGAGAAATCCTGGGTCTTGCCTTCTATCATGCGCTTGACATGGTGTTGTAGTGCTGGGTCATCCGGCTCGGCCTTGCGCATCTCATCCTCGAGGGTAGGAGTAACTTCCAATATATTAGCAAGACTGGCATCAAAAATAACCAAATTGAGCTGAGCGATCTCTTCTTGGAGTTCAGAAGGCAAGGACTCCATTATTTCATTCAGACTAGCAGGCTTGCGGCTGAGGGCATCGGCAAACACGTTGGCTTTACCCGGATGATAATTTATTCCAAGGTCATAATCCTTGACCAACTTGAGCCATCTTCACTGTCGAAGGTTTAAGTTTGGTTGAGTGAATATATACTTGAGAGTCTTGTGGTCGGTGAATATCTGACACCTTTTTCCAATGAGGTAGTGTCTCGAAATTTTCAAAGCATGCACAACTGTGGCCAACTCCAAATCATGCATTGGATAGTTCCCTTCGTGAGGTCGTAGCTGTCGATATGCCTATGCTACAACCTTGCCATCTTGCATGAGTACACATCCAATACCTCTCCTGGATACATCATAGTATACATCAAAGCTGCAGTAGATGTCTAGAAGAGTCAACACTCACTACAAAAAAAGACACATCTGTGATAGTTTGGGCCGAACGAATTTTTTCTTTCATACACATGACACTTCTATGACGATAATTGTGACAAAACCCGATATCATCATAGATGTGGTGGGATCCAACTTCTATGACAAAAAATCATGACAGAAAATGGGCTTTTCGTCCTGGGCAGGCCGGAGACACAGCTGCGTGACATTCTTTGGGCCGTCCATGACGGAAAAACCATGGTAGAAGCGAGGGGGAGGAAAATTTCGGGGAGTTCCCGGTTACGGTGGGAGGTCAGGGGCCGAGCGATGCGCGCTTCTCTCATACACGTACGCGCGTGTGTGCGAGGCGTTGGCTCTAACTGAACCCGATCGAGGCGTTGGGCTCTAACTGAACCCAAGCGATTGCACTGCAGGCTACGCGTTATTGAACCCGAGCGATCGATCGATGGCTGTTAACTGAACCCGATCGAGCGATTCCTTCGCTACTGCTGCTAACTGAAGCCGATCG